>NW_028278478.1:300000-411284 GCF_059751315.1 Micrasema longulum
CCATAACCAAAAAAAAGGTCCTGGCTATACGGCTCGTCCTTGAAATGTATAAATTCATCACCTTTGTCATATAAGCGGAGTAGAGAATAGAAAAAAAAAAAAAAAAAACTATTTCGGTATGGTAACGATTGTTAACAATGTTTTAAGTACGTCCTAGTGACTGTTAACAAGACTACATATCACTTCTTAAAAAGTTCTTTACACTAAATGGGATTCCCATGTCAAGGATATCTACCGACAAACAAAGCCACTTCCTTTCCAGGTAATGCCACTGCATGACATAACCAATACTATTTTAAATATCATAAACTTTTCTGCTCACTCAAATTTAAAATACACATTTGGTCATGATATTCACAATTACAATACGCGTTACTCAGGAAATCTTCATGTGTCTAAGTTTCGCTCAACAAAGTTCGGCAGTAGGTCTTTGAAAAATATTGGCCATTCCGAATATAGTAAACTGCCCGATGAGCTAAAACACGAAAAATTTAACAAAAAATCCAGAAGTGTCACAATTACAAAACATTTCTTAAATCTTTTTGAAAGTGATAATTATTAATGGAATTTATATAGATGGTGTAAAGTATTGTGTTTTTTGTTTCTTGTACAGTAGTGTTTTCCTTCTGTTTCGGATGTATTAACATGTATGATAATATGTATTGTCAATTTTTTTCTATGCACCGTTCCATATGAGTTTCTTTAATAACTCCTGCGAGTATATTATGTACTTTTTGTATTACATGTTTTATTAATAATAAAAAAAGAAAGAAAAAAAAGAGAATACCTGAAATGACCTTTCTCTTGAAGCTCAAATTAGTAGAACGATAAGTTCATGCTTCTACCAGCTAAAACAAATTAAATGCATACGCAAAAATTTGCCGGTTGATGCCATCCGTCAAATAATAAATGCGTTTATAGTGTCTAGAGCCGATATGTGTAATGGTATCTATGCAGGTCTACCAATTAACAAAATAACTCGCCTACAATCTGTATGAAATGCTACAGCGAGACTTATTTATGGAATCTCTAAGTTCAGTCATATCACTCCACTGCTTGGGGAATTACACTGGCTACGTTTTCCACAGAGGGTGGAATACAAACTCTGTTGGCTTATGTATAAATCACTGTACAAATCTGCTCCGGAATATCTAAGGGAACTATGCATTCCAGATGAACTAGCTGACAGGCGTCTTACGGTTAGATCAGCTACGTCTGCGGCGAGAGAAAAAGTTATTATAACTATACGCAAACAGCGAACTAAATTAAGTGAACGAGCATTTGCGATCGCTGGCCCTATGGCATGGAATGCTCTCCCAGCAGAGTTGCGAGGCTGTGAAATTAAAGTGATGTTTCAGAAAAAACTTAAAACCCACTTGTTCTCTAAATCATTTGAAATAAATTTTAGCATGTGATGGCAAAATAAATTGTTTTAATTAAATAACAAATTTAAGAGCTTTAATAAAATTTATTTATCTATAAAATCACTATGTAAAGCGCCCTTGAGGTATTATATCACGAAAATGGCGCTATATAAGTTATCCATAATTATTATTATTATTGTTCTGTATAAATACATTGAACTCTTTAATAAAGATATCAGTCTCGAAGATGTCGCGAAAGCAATGAAACCGGTCACTGGATATTCCAAATTTGTGGATTAAAGTATCACTCGTCTTTTATTTATATAGTAAATTACAATGATCTTCGATCATGAATTTTCACTTACAAACTTGAATAAGTTTATTACAACAACGTTTTGAGTTTGTCCAAATGTTTGTAGACAAGGACTGGATTCAACTCCTTGGAGAGCTGTTTTCATTAACATATTACAACAGAGATGACGAATTTTTAAAGAAGGCAGAAGGCGTTGCCTATTATGTAGGTGAAATAATTCGATTAGATGAATCTCACTCGCATAAATAAAGGTTTCAGCTCCTTAACTTCACAAACATTAACAGATAAAAGAATAAAGTAATATGGATGTTCAAATATGGGCAGAATGGTGAATGTTACACATTGTGTAAAGTGGCCACTTAAACCAGCCAATGACAAGTCATAAGCCCTGTAGATGCCTAGACTTCTATATTACCTACTCCAAAGTGTTCTTCATCTCTGTTGTAAAAGGCATTAATTACCTTCTGAAAATGGTGGCGATCACAAAAACGGCATTTCTCAATTTGCAGAAAACACCCACTGCACTAGAAAAATCTTATGGAACTTTAAAAAGCCTTAAAATTGGTCAAATACATAATAAGATTATTATTTGTTTTTATTGTTTTTATGTATTCATTAATCGTTTATTATGTGTTAAAGTCAAAAACATTCAAACTGTTGTGTAGATTTGATTATTTACAAAAGTGTTATTATCTCAGTTCCAATTTTCTATGGCTGGCTTCTTTCTGCATAACTACGTTCAATTTATAAAAAAACGAGGAACAAAATAAATCCCTAAAAAACCTTCCACGAATAAAAAAAAAACCGATCTGGTCGGAAATTAAAAAAAACCATTAAATAATCATAAATCGAAAACAACGCAAAATTGCGGAAAATACATGGGAATGATTCGGATACCCCTCGATATGAGGCACCTACATTTTATCTTTGGATGTTACTTATCCAGCCACTTATATAAAAAAATATTTTCAAAAATATGAACATGTAATATTATAATTCTTTTTTAATTGTTTCAATTTAATACGTCTCTTTAGCATTGCGTTATATTGCTTTCTTTAAAATGTTCTTCATCTCTGTTGTAATATGTTTGTTTTTTACAGTTTTTATGGAACTGTGTGTTGTACCCTAATGATCTATCGTGCATTTTTTTACATGTTTTGTACATTTAAATAAATAATTGACATATGTTGGTATTAGAAGCGTTACTTCAACTATCTAAAAATTATAAAAATTCAGTTTTGATACAATAGGCGTCAAAATATATGTAACAGCATTTTGACAAGTCCCCCTTAAAAAAAGTCAGCGAGTTAGCATTACTTAGACTACAACTGCCATATAACGTAGTGGCGACATGTCATTTGCATATTCTGATGTTTTGGGTCGAATGTATGAACTTGTCTGATAAAACTTGGGACTGTTTGAAATAATTCTGTTCAGAAGGCCTTACTCTTTTGTTCGTTCCTTAATATAAAATAAAATAGGCCATCGTATAGTCGTATGAAACCAATTTTCGTCCTGACATTTTTTGGGTAAATATAAAGAAAGATAAAGTACATAATCAAAGTCATGGTGGATTTTAAAACATTTTATTTCGTATTTTATTCCACTTGTAGAAATATTGTGTAACTGGAGAATGGATAGAAAATACCCGGATTAAAATTCTCTAAAAACTCGTAGTCCAATGGTCAGCGCGTTTGCCTGCCATTCCAGATGTCTCGGGTTCGAAAACTATCCAATTTTTGGCCTTACGATATTAGCAGTAGTAGATACTAAATATTAGCACTATATCCGGCCGGATATTGAGCTACTATCCGGCCGGGTACCAGATAGACGCTTAATACCCGGCGGATACCTAAAATTTATTTTACTATAAAAAATTCATTAAATCAACGCCATTAGATTGGTTTATGGATATCGACCGTGTTTGAAAAAAAGGAAGTAACCCTCACCACTTTAAAAACTTACTTTTTAAAATAAAAACGATTGGCAGTGTTCAGAATTCAACATATAAAAATAATTTTACCAAAAAAAACTATCAAACTTTATTTTTTGAAAAAATCAAGCGCAAGGTGTGAAACTACCTAAAACAATTACATTACATTCTTTTTTTGCACCACAACAGGCCAGGAGGCCTAATTACAGTGGTGAATTTCATCACAGAACACCCAGGCTTGAGAAAAATCGAATTAAAATTTTTGTGTTCTCACCGGGAATTGAACCCAGAACCTTCCGTGCTTGAGTCAAGCGTCTTAACCACTACACCACGGAGGCCGCCAATTATTTCATTGAAAATCTTATAAACCATATTGATATGCAACTCATTGATGGTGATAAGTGATCATTAAAAATATTATGAAAATATTTTAACTGCATTTTATTTTATCAGCATTATTTTTTAAAAATAATTACTACCGAAATTTGAGTACCGGAGTATTTTTATTGTTTTATATGACATTGAGACTGATATCCGACTATCCGGCTTAGGGGCTTGCCGAATATCCAGTATCTGGTCAAACCACTATCCGTTTCATCACTAGTTTTTAAACTAAAATATTTCATATACCCTGGATTGGAACCCGAAACATATGACTGATCCTCTTATTTACATGTAACACAAAAAAATATCGATATGGTCGATATACCTTTGCAGTGCCCTATGTATCATTCGGAGTGGATAGATAAATTATGATGAAAAAAAAAATATTATGGAATATGGACGTTCAAACGTAGGCAAAATACTGAATATTACACATTGTATAAAGTAGCAGCTTAAACCAGCCAAAGACAAGTCATAAGCCCTACAAATGCCTATACTTTCATATTCCCTTCTGTACACTGTTATTTATCTCTGCTGTAATATCAATCTTAATGACTCCTTTGAAGGTGAAATATAGTTTTATGTCTACAAACATTTAAACAAACTCAAACAAGTTTAATATATTACAACAGAGATGAAGAACATTTTAGAGAATGTAGTATAGAAGTCTAGGCATCTACAAACCAGCCAATGACAGGTCATAAGCCCTGTAGATGCCTAGACTTCTTTATTAGCTTCTCTAAAATGTTATTCATCTCTGTTGTAATATGTTAATATTAACAGCTCCCCAGGGAGGTTCTATCTACAAAAATTTGGACAAACTAAAAATATTATTGTCAAACAAGTTAGTTTTTAATGTCAGGTTTGTCGAGAGCCAGGTTTCAATAGCAAGATACCAAGATAGTGTGTACATTGATTTGTGATGTATTAGGATTCCATGAAGTCGAAGAGAAATGGTCTTCTGAGAGTTTAATATTTACCTCCTCAATCATTGCAAATAGGTGGCACAAAGTAGTTTGTATATATTCCTCTCGTGGCTTATGGACGTGAGAAGAAAAATAAGTTCTGTGCAACAATATTTCCGTGAATTTTCCACGTAACCGACACTACATAACCACGAACACATCTAATTGTGAAAGTACTTTAATTTTTCACCAAGAATATAAATTAAACGCCAAGCTTAGCTACGCTTAAGACATAACCATTACTTATGATATCCTGGGAAATACGTGCCTTTGTTTATAGTAGAAAAGTTTATCTGTACGATTTTGTTGAGGAAACTTTATAATTAATTATACGTATTTTAGCGGTTTGCAATTAAATACGCTTAAATTTATTGCTAAAGTACGAAACTCCTTTAGATTTTTTTATTAACTTGCATTGGTTTAAATTTAAAAGCGGGCGGGGGTTTATTTTTCATGTGCCATCTATTTTTTCATTGTTAGATAAATAAATAGAATTAAGAAACAGACTGTTGTATTTTATTATCTTATTATTTTTTTATTATAATTAGTTTTAGGAAAACGTTGAACAACGATGAAAGAGGCCTGAAGACCAATGGAGTTGTAATCAACAATACCAGGTATGCCGATGACACTGTTTTGCTGCCAGATATCATTACCGATCTTCAGGAGCTGTTAAATAGTGTGGATGCATTTGGCAAACAACTGGGTTTAACAATTAATGTTGGTAAAACAAAATGTATGACATTTGGCCGACTTGATTACTCCGCATTTTCTTTCAAATAAAGGGTCGTGACATTGAAAAGATGGACAAGTTAAAGTACCTAAACAACATTTTCATAGAGACTTTCGACACAGATATAAAAATTTAATGCAGAATTGAGACAGCAAGAGCTGTTTTTAATAAAATAAAATCCCTCTTTTGCAATGCTAATCTAAACATGAAAATAAGGCGAAGATTGGTGAAGTGTTATGTGTGGTCTGTATTGTTGTATGGTTGTGAAACTTGGACTCTGAAGGTGAACATCATGAACATGCTTGAAACTTTTCAGATGTGGTTAGCTAGAACGAACAGAGAACTCATAACCACCATTAAAAATCGTTAAATTTCGTATTTGGGGCATATTATGCGTGGAGAAAAGTACCGTTAGCTTCATTTAATTTTGAAGGGCAGGATTGAGGGTCACCGAGGGGCTGGAAGATGACAAATGTCCTGGCTGCGTAATATACGAGACTGGACTGGCTTCAGGACTGTGGAGCAGATTTTCGGGCAGCACAGGACAGAGATACTTTTATCAGAGTGATTGCCAACGTTGGGGATACCTAACAGGGCACTATAAGAGAAAATAAGTGGAAATTCTACATTTGTTGAAATATTTTATCAAAAGTTCATGTTTCAAGTGGTAAAATGTTTTTTGTTTTTATACATTCAGAGCTTATGTGCGCTTTTTATTATTTCAAATGTAAATATACATTTCAAATCATTGTTTTTAGAGAACGGAATCACACTCACCCTGTATCAACGTACATTTTATCGCATTAGCTTATATGATCTTTCTATCGATCAATAATCCAAGCCTGAACTCTATTTGTTATAAGGTGAACATGTAATATATCATTTCTAAACAGCTTTGATCGAAAATTGAACAGTTTAGAAAAGCCACATCAAACCGCAGAATCTCATTACGCCTTCGAATATGAGATGTGTATGTTACGAGTATAGTACGATCTTGTTTCTGGCTATGTTCTCCTGGTTACTAGACTACAAAATCTTAACGCTCCGGTTCAAGTGGTGAAATCACACATAATCAATCATAAACTAGCCGAGCAGCCTTCGTAGTGCAGCTGACAACCAATCATTTGAATTTATTACTCGACGTCGATACCTCAAGCGCTGTATGACGCCCTGGTAATGTGGATATTGAATCGTGAGAAATAAAACAACGTTGATGAATTCTTCCCGCTATAAATTGAATTTATAAATTCGATTGATTGATGCCATGCAATCATTATTTTTATTATAAAAATATATAAATAAAAGAGTGATTTTTTTATACGCCTTTATTTTGGCTCTAAAAAATAAAAATAAGAAAGTTAAAGAATATACGCTTAAAAGAAACGGCAAAAAAGACCTACTCCGGAAAAAATATTTAATGTAAGAGGTTTAGAATCAGTATTGAAGAATAAGGTGATAATAAAATATTTTTGCTGTCTAAATTAAACGTAAACATCGCATAAAATTGTGGGCTTAAAGAGAGACTTTCAGTTAGTCTTAATATTTTGATTTGGCAAATAATATTAAACAAATTCAAATGTTTTTAGGTTTTCCTTGAAAATTTAGTAAAAAGTAAATAAGTATCCAAATCATTCTGGGCGAGAAAAAATTTACGTAAGAGGGAACGTATTGTGTTCAAACATATTTTGAAGGACTTCGCTTCTGTAGTAGAGGGGGCAGTCAAAGAACAGATGATCTCATGTCTCATCATAATGTTCACAAAGACACATTGCCGAAGTAAAGACATTTATTAAGTGCGAAGCAACAAGACAATGTCTTATTCTCAATCCTGATACTAAAGAGATGTGCAATTTTGATTGCTTTTTGATTTCAAACCATGGTCGAATGGCGATGGAGCATTGGATACTTACGTAAAACAACCAAGAAGAGTGATACTTAAATCCACAAATTTCGAATAATCGGTGATCGATTTTATCGCTTTTGCGACATCCCCGAGACTACTCCTAGTATGACTCGTCTTTTAATTCTATAATATATTACAATAAACTTACATCAATAATGTTTATATACCAACAACCATAGAATTTAGAATATTTGAGAGAATTTGAATACATCGGACTGTGTCCAATAATTCCCTTACTATGCCTCACTTTTGCCGCGCGCATTCGTGATGCCCCCGCGTTATGTTGCACGATGTGAAAAAATATAATTATAGCACAAATGTAAGGTAAAAAAAAAAAAGCAATCTGTAAATTTCTCTAAAATTTTATTGTGCACGCGGAAATATTGATTATAATGAAAATAATTATTATTTTTATGGATAACTTATATAACGCCATTTTCGTAATATAATACCTCAAGGGCGCTTTCCAAAGTGATTATATAAAGATATAAATTTAATTTTAACTTTTTAATTTAAGAGAAATAATTAACTTTGTCACCACATGCTAAGAATTTATTTAAATGATTTAGAGAACAATTGGGTTTTAAGCTTGACACACCAGAGTAGATAAGTAAAAGGTCATTTAATAAGAGTAATTGAATTTATGAACTTTGAACTGGAAATATAAAACAAATTTTATTTGACATGAAATGGATATTTTTATATAATGTCAAAAAATATTTGATGTTCTAAAGATAATATCGGTCAAACGTCCACCACAGAGTTATTTAATTCGAGCTTCAATTTTCATTAGTTCTCTCAATAGATGAGCAAAGTAGGGTAAAAAAAATTACTACCCTGGCAACACTAACGAAATTCCTATTTTGTTTTTTCGACAATCTGACAGATGAAAAAATAATTTAATTTTTAAGTAATGCATTTGTTATACACACATTCATAAGCTAATTACTCATGAAATGTGATTGCATCCTGTTTCTTTAAGATCCTAGCAGTATTTGTTCACTTTAAAGGGACAAAACACGGCATAGTTGAATTCAAATCAGGAGTTGCGTACTGAGCGACGTCTACAAAGAAACTAATGGGTCAAAACGTAAACCTACTCATTTATGAGTAGTTTAGTCGCCTTCTGTTTGATGTGCGTATGCGGTTTCTGCACTATTCTTAATTCTTTGCCAACAACTATGAAAAGCAATTTATTATCATGGCTGATTTTTTTCGGTTTCCGAGGCAGGTATAAACGTTTATAATGTAAATTTACTTTATTTTCATTAATTTTTTACTAATATTGTCCTGTTAAAAACCATAATGGTTCTAATAACTCCTGGGAGTATAATGTATATGCATTGTATGATTATATTAAATAAAAAAAAAAAAATAATAGTGTTACCATATAGATAATTATGTAGCAATATGCAGTAAAGTTGTAGATATAAAAAATATTATTTAATCCATTATTAAAAATATGTTCAACATAACTGTGGTCATATCGAACACAAAATGTCCTTTATAATGATATTTATATGAAAAATATAAAGTTTCTTTTATTTTCTCTGAATAAAAGACAGTTTGTGATATTCAATTACGCATTAAAATCTTTCGTACAATACGAACGCTACTGATATTTTTTTTTTGTTGAAAATCTGACAAAATGAGATTCAAAATCAACTATTACATGCAATGCCCAAAATAATTTATATCCAGAAACAGTCTAAAGGCTTCTTATGTGCAGTGTGATCAAATGGAAAATAAATTATTCAAAATTTTTTACAGTGTGTTGCGTCACTACCGTCTTTTTGCCTTTTGATTCTAGATTTTTCAGCTTTTTCAAATTGCGGCATGTAATCCTCGCTTTAAAACGTAATCCTTTATATATTCGCACAAACGGAAAAGGTTTGTTAAACCGGACAGAAAATTGATAATTCCGTTTAATTTAATTATCAAAAACCCATCTCTACAGGGATTAAAACAGGGCTGAACTAAGCTCTAACAGGGTTGTGCATTGTGATGTGATGAAAATGATACTCCTATGATTTGAGAATGCATAAGGAACTGCTGACCTCAGTACCTACTACGATTTTATTTTTATTCATTAATTTTTTTGCATTTTATTCAATGAAAAAAACAAGAACTCTTTACAACTCCTTGATGCGACTCAAGAGTGGCTCGATTATTTAATAGCCACATCAACTGAAGTAATCTCTTTGATAGAGAAAATCCAAAAATAAATTCTGAGATATCTCTTCATGAGTTCGAGTACTATCCTTAGCTTAAACTGACCCGTTTTTATTCTAGGGTACGCTTAAAAAGAAGACTAGAAGAAATGTGTATTTGACCACACATTTTTATTGATTGCGGCGCGTTATGGTCGATAGTCCTGAGATCATGATGAGCATTTGTTGTATATGTTTCAGATAATTACCTAAGATAGCGGCAGCATAGATTGTTTCATATTTTGATATACGAACCCAACATGCCGATGGTTATGCCTGTTGGAAGGGCTACCGCTATGCTGAACAACATCACTCTGGATGTTGATCTGTTCCATGTATCCGAAGGAATTTTCCAAAGTAGGATTCTCCTAGTCAAATACACGATTTTTTAGTCTCTAAACTGTTGTAGCCTAGCATATCCTGGAGAAACTCAGTCGGGTAGAGCCAAGTATAATATCCGCACTCTCTCATGTAGAAATAACTCAGAAACTTTTTTTGGATTTTCTCTATCATAAGAGAGTACTTCATGTGGTTCCCAAATCATCGAGCCACTCTCGAGTCTACATCGCACCAAGGAGTTGTAAAGATTTCTCGGTACGCGGGTATTTTCGAAATCCCTGGCAGTATTTATTTTATTTGTATTTTTTTTAAATATTAATAATAAAAAAATAATTTTAAAGAAAATTTTATAATATTCTTTTGGTTAGCAATTCAGAAATAAAAATAATCATCCTTTACTCGACACCATGTTGTATAAATTTTGTTTTCTATATTCATTTCTTACAATTTGATTGTATTTTAGTTTATACAGCAACTGCACACCAACCACAATATCTTGCTTTTTTGTTGTGGTATTTTGTTTCGATTTTTTAAATGTTGTTAAAAATTTGAACTCTGTTTAAATATGTACCATTTTTGTAAAAAGATATTTGTTTAATAACACATTAAATTAATTTTAAAAGGATACTAAAAAAAGGGGATTCACTAATAACAACGGCTTTATACATTTTTTATTAATTTATTTATATTAAATATTACAGAAAAAATCAGCCTTTTGAATGAATATTTCATCTCGCTCTGAGAATCGAACTCGGAACCTAAGGCATGGTAAGCAAACGCTCTAACTTTTTGGCTAAGAGTAACAATCTAGTCGAAATACTCGTCTAGGAGTCTGGCTTTATTTCACTCACAGCATTCCGTGCGTCTAAATTTATTTTAAAAAATGTTATATTTTAAAATTGACGATTTTTCAAGACATGGTCGGATTCACCCCGACATCTATACACCCTCCGTTAAAACATTCTTCACCCCTTGTCCACTTTTCTCCAGGGCACACTTCTAATCATGTACCCTGATCCCTTTTCTTCTGACCGCTTTATTTTATTTCTGGAGCTGGTGCCACGGTACGGGGCAGTCGTGACCCGCACACTAAGCCGGCCCTGGGCGGAGTTACTGGTTACTGGCTACCCTCCCTCTCGTGTTCTCCTGATCAAAATATTTTAAATCGGAAATAAGAAAACACATAAATTCGATTGGATTTATATGCAAACCGCTGCAAGATTCTTCTTATATTTCATTGATTTATTTATTTGCAAAAAACGTTTGACATTAAAAAATATTATTAGTATCGATTATTAAACTCGATATATCGACATAAGCAGACTTGTATTGAATATTGCACCTACGCAGAATTGCTTATGAGAGATACGAGTACATGTTTTAAAAGCAATGCTAGTTAAATAAATTTATTTATTTCACATTTAAAAAATGTTTTTTTCTTTTCTCTGTGAACACCCCCCACTGGGTATAACCCGTGCCAAGGCATTCATTTATGTTATTTTTATTTTATGTTCTAGTTACAGTAGTTTGGTCCACCATACACATAATTTGAGAAACGGGTTGTGGTTCCATGGTATTATTGACGAAAAATGCCCACAATAGTTTTTCAGAAAATATTTTATTTTTCTTGGACTGATCATCTTTCTTTCATGTAGCAAATGATCAAAATACGCTGCAATTTGCAGGACTGGGTTCTAAAAGGTACAATATGAGGATGATGAATGTTTTTCATTTTACTGCTTTTGCTCCGAATAACAATAAATACATTGTTAATGCGAATTTTCTAGATGTTCCAGATTCCAAATTTCTTAGCATGTAACAGTAGATGATAGTCAATTGTTAACACTATGCTGCGCGAATTTTTGTGGTGTGGATGCAAATGCAAATGAACATTGAACATCTTATGATAAGGTTTTGCCGCGACCAATATTTGTGTACTTTTAAGGTCTCGTGTGCAAAATCTGTAAAGATAACAGAATATCTTTAACTATGACTTGATATCCCGTTTTATCGACTACTAGACATGGAGTGGGGTCGCGAGGCGACGTCATAGCGCTTTGCGTGGAAGTCTAAATTTGGGCTTGTGTGGGCACAGCGCGCGCTCAATTCAGTTGTATCTCGGGAACGAGCTAGCCAATTTTAGTGATCAAAGCGTTTACATAAATCTGAAAACGTAAAATTTATGTGAATAATTCAATAAATAAAAAATTAACATTGGAAAGCAGAAAATATTAAGATATAAAGGAAAGAATGGTGTAATATCTGGAACTCCGAACAAAAAGGGGTAAACGATCTACAGAAAAGAATTGTCAGCTACGTCAGTTGCAATGAAAGAAATTGGAAAGAAGATGCTAGAATTCAAATTTGGATGGTGGAAGTGTAGCGCCCAGTACGAGTAGCGAGTGCGTACAACGTTTGGAGCAACTTTGTCATCGTGTCGAATGGATTTGAGTAACCAAATAGACGTAAAAAGCAACGACAATTAAATTGATATGCTGGATGAAAATACTGAGACTCGTACAGACTGTAACATCGGTCTATCAGCGATGCGCGAAGAATATCCCAATAAAGAGATTAATGTATGTAATTTTTTAATCACGAAATGCAGAGATCCAACGGGGAGTAGGTATCAATAATTCTCCTTGGATTTTTTTACTGTAAAAGTTTATGAAGCAAAAAAAAAACTTATAAACACAGTAAAATTATAAAAAAAAGTTTTTTTTTAAATAAAAGAACTTTTGAAAAAAAACTGTTGACGTATAATAACTGTTACAAAGCGCAGCATGAGTTGAAATTAAGTTGGTTTTTTTTTAAATAGTATCAAAAGAATTAGGTTCTGCTCAATACAAATTTTTATTTTAATTTTTAAAAAAATCAAAAGGATATTATATTTCAACAAAATACAGGCTAAACTTTCAGATCACAATTCTTCTTATAAAAAGGCAGTCTTGCAAACTTTGATACATTGCCACTGATACATATAGCCACTTATGAGATTTAAAAAAAATAATTGTACAAATTGAATGTTACAAATTAATGTTATATTAAGCGGGAATAAATTACTTCGGTGTACTCGTTAAGGGCATATAAATTCATTTAAAAAAAATGTTATTGAGAAATTTTGATAAAATAATAGTAATGTTATTAAAAGTTTATATAAGTTCTTAAGATGTTATGAACTTACTTAATAAAGCATAAATAAAGAAAATAAATTAATATTGTAAAATGTAACACATGTGATACATTACTCAGTGTATGGTTTTTTTGTATGTGTGAATTTCAACACGTACAAAAAAAGGTTCGATGTTTACACGTTTTTACAAAACAGGAGTATCAACAAAAAATATGAAATAATACAAGGTTAAATTCCCTGAATTATCGGAATAATGATCTTTGAAGTTGTTGTGAAAAAGAATCAAAATTCTGAGTTGTTTACTCACTGTGGAGAAGCAACGCCAATAAAAATTAGGGTAAGATTTTCCTTAAAACCCATATGAAACGTTTTATTTCTTCTCTAAAAAAATAATACTCAATAAATTTTATTAAAAAATAACAAGATCTCACTAAAAAGAATTATGTATTTTTTAACGCTCCTTAAAACGATTTATTTCTAAATATTTCTTTAGATAAAATCAAATGTTAGTAAATAATGGTATGTAAACACTTGCCAACTTTTTTTATGTTTACCGGCTTCGAAACGTACCCGATTCTTCGTCAGGACACTTATTACATTAACGCGGATATTAAAATAAATATCAACAACAAATGCAATAATATATAAATTTCAGGTAAAAATAAAGTCAATATATTTTATCAAATCATTTGGTAAATAAAATTATTTTTTATGTAAAATGCCTTGATTATTTGAATAAGTTATGAGAACAATATTGACAGTTTGCTGATTTGGCTGAAAATTTACCAAAATAACTAAATACTTGCGTTCTTATGATTAACCCAAATATTTCATTTTGAGGGCCATACGAGTTGTAAATATGTAACTGACTATTAGAAAATGGGAATCAAGTTGGGGTAGAGTGGGATTCGAACCACAGACCTTTAAGCCGTGAGTCCGAGACACTAGCCACGGGACCACGACCCGATTCTAAATTCTATTTTTAAATTTTAATACTTCCCACCGCGATGCAATCAAGGAATAAAAATTATATCAACTTATTTAAATTATACGAAAAAAAAATCAATTAAAACAGATCACTGAACGAAAGATTCGTTTGAAGATTAGGATAGCAAGAAAGCCGAACGTTTCAAATCTCGCCGTCTCATCTTTCGTTTTTGAGAACCGAATTCTGGTTTCAGTCTCCTTTAGGTTATGTGCTCCTGGGACCCTATATCAGACTCTCGTGCCTATTAAGTTACAAAAAACGTTTTGCTTTTTTAATATTAGTTTGATTTAAATTTGTTTTCATAACGTAATTGAAAAACAACATTACCTATAGGAAAAATGTACAATCTTATTTTACAATATGAAATAAACAATCGTTGACTTACTTGCTTTTTAAAAAATATTCGGTTTATTGATATTTAATGTAGGTACCGGCTTTATTGAATAATAAATTCATGATTCTAAAAATACTTTTTTTTTATATTTGAAGCACTAACTTTGTGGTTATTCAATATATTAAAATAAATAAAAACAACTTTGTTTTAACCATTTTTTTTTCTACCTACCAACCGGTTTCAAAGCTATAGGTTTTTTCTATCAAGGTATACTTAACTCATGAAGTAAGTTCATTCATGTCTAGTTTTAAAGATCGTATCCATCTCACATTACGTTTCCCATCCTTACAAGACAAAAATACTTAGTTTATTAGCTCCGTATGTAATATTTAGTAAACATTGAAAAATAAAATAAGATATAATTCATTAGTTAAGTATATAAATCTTGATAAAGAAGCTTATATAGATTTGAAACCGGTCGGTAGGTAGAAAAAAAACCTTGTTAAAAACACAGTTGTTTTTATTTATATTATTGTAAAAATACTTATTCTGTCAGTACTTCGCAGATTTTTTTAACTCTATATACCCAAGTTTATTAACCGGAAAATAAAATCTAACTCGAATGTTTCTCATTCTTTTATATTTGTTTTATAAACCTCAGAAACTATTCTGAAACATTTCATGGTGCAACGATATTGAGGCTTTTATTTTCGTTTTATTTTGAAACCTTATCACTGGATAATGTTAGAATGTTCCTAGAATGAGTGTTTTCTTCATATTTTTCTATTATGATAAACGAAATTTCACATTCCCGGGATCTCGGGAGCTGGGGTATTAGAATGTGACTGAGGTTGAAGGGATGCAAGGGTCCCACATACAAAGCTCACATTCTGAGAACTAGGTATTTGGCGGTTCAAAATTCCTTTATTTGTCAATAAATATCTCACTTTAGTGGCCGTAGGGGTATAAAGGCTGACGACAATTGGACAAAGTTGAGTCTTTCGTTCGGTGCAACGTTGCACGTTCGTTATAGGGGCGTTTGTTAAAATAAAATCTCAGAGTTTCACTTGGTTCTGGCACCATCTGTGTTCTATTTACAGAAATCATTTTCTGAACGAAATAAAATACTTAATATAAGTTTTTTATTCAATTGCAAATTGTCATTTCAAACAATTTAAATTGAAATTTATTGTTTTTACCGATGGCATTTTTTACGTATTAAGTAAAACGATCATAACTTTATAAAAATATATGATTAAATATATTTATTTTAAATTTCAAGCGCAAAAGGCGATTTAGGTGGGATTTTATTGTTAGTTAATAAATTAGTAAGCAAAACACAATACAATCGGTGTCATCCTTATTGAAACCTGTTTAGAACTAATGAATGGAATTCTAGTCATTTGAATAATGCGAAAAACGTTAGTGACGTCGTCAAGTATAGCGTCATCGGATACTGTGTGGCGTCGTTTCCTAAAATGTCTATGGTTTTTATAGAGCTTAAACTACCTACTTCCATCGGTCGTTTGTAAACATTTATGGCGTTCAAGTCCTGTCACTTATCGAACGTTATTACGAGCACGAGGTGTCGGGCGATTAAAAGTAACAAAAAATATGCAGCCAGAAGCTTTTTTACTACTTACTGTGAATTCCGTCATTATAAATAAAAATAAAAATTTAGAAGATGTTAAAAAATATAAAAAATAATAAAGATAACCTCCGAATATTATCTGTTTTTATTATGATCTCTCAATTTCTGGAACGCGGAAAGTAAATCGGGGATAAAAGGAGTATAGGCAACAATATTATATCGCACACGCATATTTTTATTTCTATGTACTCGTACAGTATTAGAAACATTAAAATTAATGCACCACCCGCAGACTAATGTGGCTAAATTTAATACCAACTTACAAAACGGCCGTTTTTGAGGTAGCGAATTTTGCTATTTTTTAATTTTTTGTTTTAAATAATTGAGAGATATTAATTAATCGCATAATCCAGTCAAGTACACAACCTCTTCAATGTTTATACATCCATATCTCCTTCTCAAAAAAATTATTGCCGCTGTTGGCATAGGATTCTTATCCAAAACTATTTCCAACTTTGAACTTTTTCGAGAATCGTCATTTTTTTACTACAGACTGTTTGAAGTAAAAAATGACAAAATGTGGATACAGTTACGGAGGTAAGACAGGTATTTTTATTTCCTGAAAAAAATAGGCCATTTCACCAAACACAACAAAAATTATTTGAAAAAAAAAATCTTTTAAATTTTTAACAAAATTGACTTTTCCGGGAAACAGTTAGTTTTCTGGATATATCATTAGTGAGTCAAAATTAGTGCGTTTTGGCAAAATTTAAATCTATCATCATATTTTGTGTCTTCAAAACTATATATATTTGTAATATAAAACCCCATTTTCCATGTTTTAGAAACAGTCAATTTTGGAAAATAATTATGTCTTGAGGATGTTTGAAAAACGTTTTCAAAATGCTAAGTAATTATTTTGTGAACTGCAAAAAAAATACTTAACTGTATTGAATCCCCCCCGTATTAGTTTTTTCTTTGATAGCTTATCTCAAAAAATATTCAGGAATCTTTAAGAGATGAAATAACTGATTTATCTCCCTTCTATTGTACATCGTAGTCATTGCAATAAAAAGCGTAGATCGAATTCAACATAAATAAAATACCTACCCAGTATTTTATCACTCGTTCGTCCTCGAACCTAAGTATTATTCGCTATAAACGCGTAAATATAATATTTTATTCCTTAAATGTCCTTCTTATATAACATACCTACGTCAAGTCCCCCTATCTAGAAAGTTCAACTAGTGAATACGTATAAAGGAACCTTTCATATTATACCTACCATTTGGAGAAGTGCTCGCTTTTATCTTTCGGCACTAAACTTTAATCCAATTTCGTGTTTTATTATCTCCACTTAGCTTTCTGCATTCGGATTTTTTCTTTTACTATCTCTTCCTTAGCTCCTGGTAGCCCATTCTCAGATGGCTTATTTCTCACGCCTTTAGAAAGAAGGCAAGCATGCAGAATTCTTAATTAACTTAAATTTGATCAAATTAATTTAAATTCATTCATTCATTCGTTTGCGGCAAATTTATTTATTTCAGGTTTATCGTGCTTCTTAATTCTACTACTTAATGAATTCAATAACGTTATCCTCATTTATATACGAGTAGTACAACAGATAAAGATAACATTTTTAAGAAGGGAATATAGGAATCTAGGCATTTACAAGGCTTCTAACCTGTCATCGGCTGGTTTAATAGGCCACTTTACACACTGCGTTACATTAATAAATAGTAAATAACAACTTAGATTGCCCGCTACTGCTTGAGAAAGTTTAAATTCGTATCCCTCAACGTACAACTCAGCTGCAACAATTATATTATGTTACTATATCAAGCAAAAATAATAATAATTATTCATTTTTTTCCCCGAATTCTCATTTATTATAACGTTTTATTTTCTAAATTGATGTACTCTCGCTCTATATTTCCACACTCTTAACAACTGTGAAGAAAATGCTAAAGCCTTAATTGCAAATAATAATTATAATTTAATCTAACAGAACCGATTTGACAAATTTTACTAATTTTATTTTTACTTTCATATTATGCTCATTTTATCTCATTAAAAAAAGAAAGGAGTAAAGGCTTATCTGAGGTTACGTATCCGCTGGCGAAAAAAATTTTAAAGACCGATTTTTTTTTCTTTTCTTATGTTCTATATCATTATTGTTGTAATATTTTATTTTTGTGGAATGATCCGGAGTGACTTTACACAGATACGCTTTTTTTTCTTTTTTTGGCATTGCATTTAGTAAAAGACTCGTATAAAAAACAATAACTGACCTATAATATTAGTTTATTTGTAAATATTGTATTTTTTTGTTACGGTGGCTGTTGTTTTTTTTTTAATAAATAAATTCACCGTAAGTGTTAACTTTTACGTGAATTTTAACTTCGATATTTTTAAAAACATTTTAATATCATTTATTTTTAATTATTATTTCATAAGAAACCGTACGATTTATAATTATAGATCATCAGGTAAGTTTAATGGGTTTTATGATATTTTATAGTTCATTTTAAATATCTGTGTAGTCGGTGTTTTCAAATTGTGAGGCAAGTCTTTATACATTTTTAGTTCATTTATTTTTTTTATTTATTCATATTTTTTTCTTACAAACTATAATAAATAATAAAAATAATGTGACCTCACTTGGGTTACCCGTGCCGAGGATACTTAACAATATACTTTTATGAAATGTTTTTACTTTTGAGAATAAACAATGATGACTAACTTAATAAACAGAGATAATTAACAAAATATTCACAGTTTTAAAACTATTTCAATATTTACATCTATATTGTTTATATTACAAAACGCACAATGAAAATAACTAAAACCTAACATAAGCTATACACTTGTGGAGAAGTTGATTCAATATGGTTTGGGCGAATGAGACAATCCATTTTACTTCTACCTAGCTCCACTATCCATTTTTTATAGCCTTTTTAAACATTTTCTCGTTACTAATTGTTTTAATAGATAGTGAAAGTAGGTTATAGATTTCAATCGAATAATACTCAAAATCCCTTTGTCCGAACGTGGTATTAGTTTGTATTTGTTTATTTGTCTTTGTGTTGAGGATCTAGTTATTATATTATTTGTTTGTGATGTATTGTAGGGGTTATGTCTTTCGTTTGAGTAAAAGTAGTTTTTTAATCTGTAATTGAGTATTGTTCATAGGTCGTAATTGTACCATTCTTGGTTTGGCTCTTTGTATGTGGTAGTATAGTGATCTTCTTGTGTTGTGATTGTGTATGCCAGGTACTCTTGTGAGCGAGATGTTATCGTCTTTGACGTGTCTTTGTGTTATTATATGGATTAGCTTTGCTGTGTTTCTAGTTTTCTCGGGCCGTCTATGTCTAGGTGTATTTGTTGTTGTTGATTATTGATTATTATTTTTATAGTATATTTTTTTGTTGTTTTAAAACAGTGTTTTTCAACCTGCGGGTCGTGACCCCCAGAGAAGTCGCAAAACCATGCTTGGAGAGTCGCGGCCAAAAGCAAGGTAAGAGTTTTTACTCTTACCTTGCAATTAAGAATTTTAGGTTCTCACTACTACAAATACACGAAAAATTCAATGAAAAGGCTGCGCTTGTTATTTTTTTAAGAATTCGACACATCGCGGTTGTATTTTTCAAACGCATATACAAGAATTATTTTCTAATTCGAGTCATTTTCACACGTAGTAATTTTTATTTTACAGTTTTTTTTAAGCCCACGTACACACCCTTACATATTTGTATGGGTATGCATGTATATATGTGTATGTATGTGTGTATGTGTATGTACATACATGTTTATATGTATATTCATATGTGTGCACACGTGTATGAGTATGTATTATGTATGGACATATATAAATTAACATATACGTTAGTCAACCTTAGCACGGATCTTCAACTAGGCATTAATTTTTAATTTGAAATAAAAAAAAATAAACAAAAAAAAAATTTGGTAATCAAAATAGGAAATATGTAAAACATGTGGAAAATGGGTATGTCTGGATCATTAGGCTGTAGCATCTACTCATTTTTATGAAACAAATTATTTCTGGGTTTTTTTTTTTCTTTTTTCGGTCTTTAAATACAAGAGTATTGTATTTAACCATGTTCCTAGAATTGGAGGTAATGTTAGATTTTTATTTGTATCAAAACTTTGTGTTGTTTCAATATTTTGAGTTTGTCCAAATGTTTGTGGACAAAATATACTGGATTTCACCCCAGGGAGTCATTAAGATTAACAAATTACAACAGGGATGGAGACCATTTGAGAGAATGGAACGTGGAAGTCTAGGCATTTACAGAGCTTTTGACCTGTATTTGGTTGGTTTGAGCGGCCACTTTACACACTGTGTATCATTCACTATTTCGCCTATATTCTATATTCCATTCTCTGAAATGCTCTCCTCAAAAAGAAAAATTCATTTTGTGATAAGTACCTTTTTTTGAAAAATAAATACCCGAAGCAATCAAAAATCATCCACTGTTTTGGTTTACTCTAGTATGCCACGCAAGCATTGAGGTAAAAATTTAAGCGTGGAAACTCGTCCTGTTAAATTCGTCGTCTTTATAATCACGTATACACGAGTACTATTATGTAATTAAGTTTTTTCAAAAAAAAAAAATAATGCACAATGGATCCGCGTATTGAAAAGGTTGAAACACTCTGTTCTAAATAATCCTATCAACGGAAAAAATAACAAAAAATATTTTCACAAGTGAATTTCGGAAAAAACTCTGTTTAAAAACAACAAACACAGAGTTGAATATAATTGTTGCCACTAGAAGAACATCCCATAGGATACGTTTACCGCTAATTATGTTAATTCCCCAACGGTCGCTTAGCTATAATTATAACGCACAAACGAGTGAGAAAATTGAGTAAATTTAACTATTTTACAAGCACCACCCTACTGCAAATTAACCCCATTAAGGATTGGATTAAATGGACTCCATCTTTGTTTATAAAATACAATGTAATTTAAATAATACAATGTGTTTCATATCCATAGATATACATATATTTCAAATCTTTAAAAAATATTGAAATATTTTTTTTTCTTTTAATTACTCTGAGCATGTTTTATATTTTTTAACTCCTTTTAACTTCGAAAATTGTTTTTAAAAACAATATTTTTTTTTTACGGTCATATGCCATTATTTTTTGAGCCATTTTTTACACTTTAATTTACTGTCTTAATTTTTTTTTATTGTTACTTCTCGTCTGTTCTCTTTTAAATTCCCTAAAATGAATATGTTATTTTCCTTATTTAAAGTGGTTTCGTCTTTGCATTTGAGCATGTTTTTTACTCTGATTTATTCAAATTCTTACTTTTAGTAAAATAAAAATCACTTTTAATATTATTTCCACTGATGTTAATACTGACGAGATACTTTTTCAAATAACTTTTGCAGTTTGATATTAATGTTTAAAATACTTTCAGTTGGCTTTTTTTCACTTATATTATTATTGCACTCGAAAAATTCATAACAGCAAATGTATAACCTCAGTATGTAATGTAATACCGAACAACTTCACTGGTCCATCAGAATTACGTTTATTTTTGTGAACTATAGAACTATGTAATTGTACTGTAGTTTTCTGAATAAAAGAAAATGAAATTAAAAAAAATAATCGTTTTACTCAGATTTCGTTCTTTGGGTATATCATTCAATCGTTTTAATCTGTGGTTTGATCATAGGTAATTTCTAAACCATTTTGTAAAACGATATCATAATCATTCCCCTTTCAGTACCTAATGGTAAATAGTACACCGCATTAGTAAAAGTATCAATGGCAGCGTCAAGATCTTTTTTTTTAACGTGAAGGGAAGATGATTAAAATTTACGCTTCAGGTACTTACCAGTCTAGGAACTATGAAATATTGCGGAGAAAAACACATTTTCAAATAAATATTCCAAGTCAAACATGTCGCATAGTAGGAAAATGTGCTGCCTATGTCCTATGTTTGGAGAGAATTAAATTAGTTCGCCGAGAGGTTAAACTGCATAGAAATGTGCGCACAATATGGTCAAATTTTTGAAAACCCAAAGGAAGTAATAAAAAATGAATCCACAGCCGAAAGCAACATAGACTTTTTAGAGGCCATAATTTAAAAAAATAATAAAGGAATAGATCCGTGAAAAATAACTATTGTACAAAATATACATACCAGGAAAAAAAGCTTTGTATGCATAAGCAAAGCAATAAATAACGGAAACAAGAAAAAAAAATAATGTGCTGCCCATAAGACCACTATTCGAATATTTATATAATACTAGCGGACCCGACAGACGTTGTTCTGCCGAAACGTTAGCTTGCCTGCTATTAGATTGGATTTAAAAAAAAAATATAGGTAGGTACCTAGGTACTTGTTTATGATTGAATTCCGGAACTAAAAATTAATAAAATATTAAATTTAAGTAGGTACCTAGCTACTTGTTTATGGTTGAATTCCAAAACAAAAAATAAATCATTTTCAAAATAAGAATGTCAAACTCGGATCTTCTCACCAACAGGGGTCCACTTTATTCATTAATACAATTTTCCGAAATGTCTTTAATATCAGTTAATACTATTCTAGTATAACAAAAAATCTAGTAAAAAGATATAAATGGGAGGAAATTGTAAGTAATGTAAGGAAAGAATCTGATTGGAATCTATAAAATGCGAATGTTGTTTGTAAACATTCAAAAACAAACTATTTTAAAAACAAAAAAAAAAAATCCTTCTATTTTTTTTGTTAATGCATTCTCGTCAAATGCAATCCCGGTAGGTTCATGTAAAAGATTTATACTCCTAACTTTTTTTACAGATTCGATTGAAAATTTTAATATATACAAACACGCGCAGCGCAAAGATCTACAATTCACTGAAAACCGCACGTAAATCGGTTATGCCATTTGAGAGTTCAGTGACATCACACGTCCAGAAGAATTATAAATGTAAATATTTTATCGAGTTCACAATTGATTTGATGAAAAAATACTGTTTTTGTTGTGTAAAAATTCGTGGGATGAAAATTTGTATAATCGAAATTAAATGACAGATTATCAAACCATTTCATGAAAATTTAGCAACGCTTAGGATTCTAATGTATTAAATATTGTCAACACAGTTTTGTTTTTGACGTTTCATTAATTCTTTCCCCGAAACGATTATAAAACGAAAAGCGTTTTATTATTTCTATTAAATTCACCTATATTTAATTAACAATCAAACACGTACGCTTTTCAAACAAAACCTGTTGGTGATTTTTAAATTTATTTTAAAATTTAACTTTTCTTGAATAAACCACTATTCAAAATGTTGAAATAAGCATTATTACTACTAGTTTTATATTTCCAGATTTGCTTTAAACTACAACTTGAACGACTTCAAAATACATGTAGGCCATGACCTCCTCCAGAATATGTCTTCTTTCCTCCCTGCACCCTGCGGTTCTTCTGCAGTTCGTCAAGTCATTTGTTCTAACGTCACTTTCCACAGTATCTAGCCATCTTAATTTTGGTCTGCCTCTGCTTTCCTGCATCTAATTCATGATTAAACCGTCTCCTCCACACTCCAATTTGGTTGACATCACCAAATATCTTCCTTTACATGTTTTATTCAAAAACCAAGACCATTTTTTCTTATCTTTTTGTCTTAACCCAGCATTTCGCACCGTATGCAATTACCGGTCTGAGGAGAGTTTTGAAAATAATGGTCATAGTTTTTCTAGAGAGCAATTTGGATCCCAGATGTTTAAAAAAAGCCACATGTTTACTGCCGATAGCCAAGCTCAAATTTCGGTACTATAATTGGTATCATTAGTAATTTCAGTGCCTAAATATTTATTGGAGTTGACATGGTCTATGTGGTGAAAAACTTGTGGAATAAGATGAATAAACATATTAAATTGTAAAAAATGAAATAAGACCACTTGAATTAAACTCGAATGAGTTTCGGAAAGCACAGATCGTTTATAACTACTGAAAGATCTGCGTTTTTTGAATCTTTTATGGTAGTGCTTCAAAATATTAAATATTTCCTAAAACAATTTTGATTAATAGCACTAACTTTGGGGTTATTCATTAAAATAAAATAAATCAATTGTGTTTTATAACACTTATTTTTTTTTTTTTCTACCTACCGGTTTCAAAGCTACGCAAGCTTTTTTATCAAGGTAGACTTAACTGATTTGTTATGTTTCCTTTTATATAGAAGCTTGTGTAGTCTTAAAACCAGTCAGAAAAAAAATGGTTGGAAACAAAATTGTTTTACATTTATTTTATTCAATAATATTTTAAATAATGCGAAATATTTCATAAGGGGTTTTTTTTTTAATTTTTTCGTTTTGCCAGTAAGGGGGTGAAATTTTAAATATATGTCATTATTAACTCTGTTCAATTAATAAACAGCCATTTTTTCATTATTACCTCATGGGCGCAATATAATAAATATCCCAACGCGTTTTGCAGCCTCTCAGCGCAAAGGCGGTGGGAGTTCTTGTTTCCCGTTTGCAAACATATTAAATTTTAATCATAAAAATGAGCTAGATTACAACACGTCTTGCAGCTACAGAGTGCATAGATGGTTGGAAATCTAGCCCCTACTTACAATATCTGTATCCGGGAGGACGAAGAATACAGTTATGTGTGAGAAATATAACCAGAATCCTGGACGAGTGCGTTTGACTCGGTGGTTACTCGCAGGTAAAAATCCGCCTCGTAAGGTAGTGGTAAGCGTGTTCGCCTACCATGCCTGAGATTCTGGGTTTGATTCGGAGGGTCAACATAAAACATTATTTTAAAAAGTGCTTTTACGTATTTCATTGTACCTGGATTGCCACCGGAAGCACAATCACATGATCGAGTTATACTGCAAACACTTTTCTAATGCAGCGCCCTATGCATCAACAGGTGTGGATTAGGGTTTGATGATTTATATTTACAAAAAAGTCTTTTGCATTAAAAGTATAGGTAACTAATATATTATATTCAAATGTGTTACAAGTGAATGTTGTTTATGTTTCAAAGTGGTATGTTTTGTAAACAACCGGTAAAATACATACACTGATATTCGAATGTTTTCAGTTTGTTCAGATGTCTGTTTATTTAAAATTCTATCATTTGATAGGATTTCACGATATCAAAATTAGATGAAACGTATCATGTTACAACCAACCAACTATTACAGTAATAATAATAATGGTTAACATATACAACATATTGCTCTAGCCGTAATTAATTAATTAATATATTTACCCGGAGAGCAGAATTCCTGAGGAGATCAAACACCCTTTAGCTACTAAGTAAACCTTATCCTCGATGGCGTAACCAAATATTCGAACGTATCGCTAGTTTACCTATTTCGAAATACTACAAAGATAGAGAAAGGCTTTCAAGTATGTAAATACCTGTGTACACGTTATCATGTTTTCCTAATACAGTTTTTAAATATTCAATTAATTTGACTGATTTTAGGCATACGAGCTGATTTAAAAAATTTTATATTCAGCACAGATTTTTACAATAAATTTACCACATGCTAGAAATAAAATCGTTTCATGTTGGAACTTATGACAGGTGTCTTTAAATGTACTTGAATTTTTTTTTTTTACTAAAATACTTACTGCTGTTGAAATTTGGAGGGGCTTTCTTTTCAATGTAAAATATAGAGCAGAACTTATCGAGAAGAAGAGGAAGAGAATTCGAGACTGCACACGCGGAGTAATTTCAAAAATACAAATGTAAAAATTATAGCGCTAATAATACGATACATAAAAACTTTAAAAATCCATTTTTTTTTCTTATTAATATATGCACCTGTTAGTATCGGAATAAAATATTATTAATATAGGAATATGTTTTTCAGTGTACCAAATGCTATATTTTATTACTTACTTTATATATTTTATACAACGCGCTCCGGGCGTTTATGTGAATAAAATAAAATAAATATAGTCTTAAATATATTTTATCATCAGCAATTTTAAGTTTAATTTCAGCACGCGTTAACCAGGCCCGGCACTACACATTACAAAAACAATACGGAATATGCCTACTAGCGACTGCAACACGCTACAAATTATTGGTAAATAAACACTTTTTTTTTTAAAGAGCGAATTGATGATAAAAGAAAGTATGTCGAAAGTGATGGTATTTGAAAGGGGAAGTGAGCAGTGGTGTAGAAATTGTCGGGCCGGAAAGCACCGGAGCGGCGCTCCGGCACTTTCTATCTGAGCGGAGCGGCGCTCTGACTCTGGTCAAGAACAAATATTGCGTTTCAAAAATATTTCTACTTAAGTCTCTTCAAACAATTCGAAAGAACAACAAACGTATTTATTGCCGATAACTGGCAAAATTCTAAACATGTGTTTCCCCTCCGTAAAACAAGTTCATATGACAAAAACGACTGAATTATTTCACTTACTAGGCAACGCCTGAAAACAATTTTTAAATTTTTAAACTTCTTCTTGGACCAGTTGGTTTCATTACAATATTTGAGTTTGTCTTAATGACCCCCGAGGGGGGGAAATCCAGTCTTTTGTATATGAACATTTGGACAAACTCAAATATTGGAATGTTATTTATATTATTTTCAGTGTTGTTCTTTGGGTTATCATGGGCGGTTTATAGATCGCTTGAAAACAATCACCCATCCCATTATACAATATATGCATTGATTTTGATGTCTACACTTTAGTACAACACATTTTAAATGGACCAATTTACATAAAGCATGTAACCAAATTCAATATATTTAACAGTATATTACTATGTATCTACAGCACAAATAATATAACTCCACTATCCATTAGTATAACACCGTCCTAATTAGGCAATGAAATTACAATACATACATTATTCCTGTATCAATTCGATAAATCTTTCCCGCACATAAATTAATTATGCTTGCAATATTTCCCTAGCAAATACACGTATTTATATAATAATTTCGTGCTTGAATTAATTTAAATAAGATTTTATAAAGTATTTTATGATTAAATGTTTTTTATACAGGTTTAAAAGTCTGTTTTCGAGGCGTACGGTAACTCTTAATATGATAAAATTGAGTTATTAGAGTAAATATTAATTTATTTAATTTTACAATTCTCCCAAGGGGCATTTACAAAAAATATACAGGTAAGTAAAAACATAGTAAGTAATATTTTCTTTAAAAAAACACGCTTTTTTGTATACAAGTAGAAACAATAAAATCATACTGATATTCAAAATAAAAAGTGAAACTTTAAATGGTAATAAGGAAAAAAAATATGGACATAAGAAAAGTGATTGAATTAAAAAGAAAATTGTAAATAACAAGATACAAAAAGTGGGTTGGTGGGGTTTTAGTTTTAGTAAAAATATAACAAGTGAATTTATTTTATTTTTTCAATTGTAAAAATGTATAATTATACTATTAAAAAATTAAAAATATAAAAAAATAATATATACCTTGTATTTCTGGATTGTTACTCTTTTGAATCACATGTCATTATAATTTAATGTAATTAATTTTAGTGTGTATTTTTTATTGTTAATTATTATGACTTGACACGGGCACAGCCTGAAAAGCTTTTATACGTTCATTTATATTTAAACAAATGTAATTTTGAATGAATAAAAAAATAAATATATTTAACACCACGCACAAATTGACAATAGTCATAAAAAAGTTTAATTGCAATAAAATAAAATAAAATGAAATATGCCATTGATAAATGTTTAGACGAGTATTTATATATTTTTTTAATTTTAATTTTTAATTTTGTTTATTCAGAAAAACAACAGCAATACAAAAAAATATACACAACATTATAAAAAAAACATAAAATAAAGCCAAATCAGTTTTCCACATAAATACAATTATAAAAATCCAGTTCAGTTAGATATAATTCATAGAAGTGCATGTGTGCGAGTTTTTTTTGTGTGAGGATGCGTGTGTAAAAAAGTGGAGTGTGGTTTTGGTAGGTATGTGAATATGCGTGATTGTATATGGGTGTGAGGGTAGGTTTATGGACAGGGTGAGTGTGTGTTTGATATAAGTGAATAGAAACAACTAAAATTTATAATGTAAAAATATTTAATTTTTTTATATGGAAACATAATTTTTTTCATTTAATAGTTGTTTAATTTTGGTTTTAAAAGTTAGTTTACTGCAGTTAAATATGTCTATGTTATTGAAAAATACATTATAATTACGCGTCAAGCGAATCAGAGGAGTGTTCTGTGCATAGTTGGTGCGAACTGCAGGTACATGGAAAAGAGATAGATTCGTGTGACGGGTACGGTAGCCAGGTACATTAAGGACCAACTCAGAAACCAGAACAGGACTATCAAGACGTCCATTAAGAATATCATGTAAAATCCCCATATCTAATTCCAAACGTTGATCCTCAAGACTAAGTATATTATGTTTATGACGAGAAGTTTTATAGTTAAGGTCCGTAAATCTGGATCTCCAATTGAGATGTCTCAAAAATGTTTTCTGAATATTTTCAAGCCTTATCTTGTGTATAGAATACTGAGAAGACCAAACAGAGAAGGCATATTCAAGGAGACTGCGAACGTAAGCGAAATAAATTAATTTGATACTACCAATATCATTAAAAAAAATTATCGTCAGCATATATCAAGAAATTTGAATTATGGGTGACTGAATATATATCATAAAGGTACGCATTATAGAGCAAAGGGCCTAAGTGTGACCCTTGAGGAGCTCCCGGTGTAATATCTATAAAATTGGATCGAAAACCTCCGAATACGACAGCTTGGCTCCTGTTGCTTACGTAGGATGATATCCATCGATATACGTCACCTCGTATTCTAAGGTTTAAAACTTTTCTCAGAAAGATGATATGATCCACACGATCGAATGCTTTTTCAAAATCAGTGTAGATCACATCCACCTGTTCACATTTATCCATACAACGAAGTACAAAGTTCGTAAACTCAATTAAGTTAGACGCGGTTGATTTGCCTTCGAGAAAACCGTGCTGATGTGGAGGAATGCCTTTAACTATAATGGGATAAATGCTTTTATAAACATTTTTTTCGAATACCTTACTAAACGTATTAAAAATGGAAATACCCCTGTAGTTAATAATTTTAATTTTAGAACCTTTTTTATGAATAGGTAAAATATGAGCCTCTTTCCATTTGAGAGGGAAATATCCCTGCTTGAGAGAAATATCAAATATCAGATTTAGAGGGGAACATAGTGATTTCGCGCATTTTACAATAAAATATGGAGGCACTCCATCACTACTAGCACCCCCGTTAGCATCTAACATGGACAAAAGTTTACAGACCTCACTTTCCGTAGTTTGGATATTGTTCATTACTCCATCATCGTTGCAGTATGGTGGGTCGAGATTGGTTACGGGATATATGTCAGCAGGTTTGCTAAAAACAGAACTGAAAAAGTCATTAAATCCAAAACAAACTGACTGACTTTCCTCACATTTATATCTTCATATTCAAAATATTTGGGGCAAGTAGAAATACCAGGACGAGCTTTTATAAAGGACCACAGCTGTTTTGGATTCTTTTTTACATTGTCTTGTAACGATCTAATGTACTTTTGGAAGCAATCTTCTTGTAATAATTTTTGTCATTTACGCAACAATCCAAATTCATCATAATCAAGCGGATTAGCATATTTTTTCCATTTCGAGTGAGCCTTATTCTTTTCCTTGATTAATTTCAAAAGATCATCACTGAACCAAATGGGATAGAATTGCTTTTGGATTCTTGTATCAAGAGGAATATGCGTCTTTATTACTTTACTAAGCAAATCATAAAATCTAGTAACTGTATATTCTATAGTTAAACCAGCAAGAAATTAAGCCCTGTTTATATTTGTTAACTGCTCATTGATTACATCATAGTTGGCTTTACGAAATCTTCCTCTTGGTTTAGTGTTATTAGTAAAATGAGCAGCAAAAATATCTGTGATCTACAACTCCAATGATGGGTGAAAACATCCTCCTTTACTAAAGGAAAGCTAGACTGAATGACTTCGGTCGTGAAATAACTAAAAATAAGATCAAGTACATTGTTTTTCGAGTTTTTAGTTAGATTATATTGATAGAAATTATGTTTTGTTAATAACTCGATCAATCTTCTTTCGGTAAATTGGTAAATTGAAAGAGTTCCATTCAATATTGTATAAGTTAAAATCTCCCGCGACTAAATAATAGTCTTCACTCGATTCTAGAATATTTTCAAATAATGAAATTAGGCGTTGAATATGTTGAGACAGAGGTACGTGGTTATCATTTTTATTTTTTAGTTTATTATTGACACTATCGGGGGGAGCATATGCAGAACAAATATGCAAGTCACGGTTTGCGAAAGAGCGATTACAGTTGCGCGAGCGAAGCGATGAAGCTGGAATAGTAACCCATAAACACCGGAGCCGACTTGTCTCCATTCCGAACGCTCGCGAGCGCCGAGGCTTCTAAGTACCAAAATCATAACTCCACCACCATTCGTTTTACCGCTCACAATACGATCACGGTCGAGACGAAATACGTCATATCTACTGTCACAGATTTCTGAGATGAGAACACCCTCGCAAAGCCAACTCTCAGTTATTATTATTACGTCATAGTTATTGGAAATAATGTTTTGATAGAAAATTGGCAATTTCGAGCGGGAGACCGCGAGAATTTTGATAAAAAAGTGTTAATTTATCGCCTTTTGAAAATAAATGACCTCAGAATATAACACAATTTGACATATTTACTAAAGTAATAAATATATGAGAGTAATTCAAAATACATATATATTATAATGGTAAAAATATTTTGCTTCGAAAGTAACAAACGTTTTGTAAAATTTATTTGGTGTGAAAGGGTTAGAATATGTGTAAAGTGTTGGTTAAGTATATGTAAAGCAGTGAAGTGTCCAAAAAACTGCATCGATATACTGTTTAACTCAAAGTATTGAAAAATTACGATAATGGTTTTGTTGTTCGAAGCTTTAAGAAATCCGAACTTTTCCTTATTTGAATTCTCGGGGAACCCATAGATTTCCGCACATATACATTGCAATTTTTCACCTAAACATACTCAAAATTCAACGATTTACATATCTGTTTGCAATCATTAAGAAGTTTTTTATTTAGTGGAGTCAAGTGATCATGTGCGAAAATCTTTTTAGGTTCACCGGTATAACCTAAATCTAAAGAAGAACAATTAAGCTTTCGAAAACCAGATAAAATATTATCCTTGATCTGACGGCTTTTAAGCTTTGCAACAATATTTTTGGCCGTCCAGCTTCGGGTTTGAATGCTTGCACACGATGCATAATTTCGATGTCCTCTGGCTTCAAAGATACTCCGGATAGCTTGGCGATGTCGACGAGGATGTTAGGAGGAAGATCCTTGTTCCGCTTTGGTACTCTAGAAATCCCCAGGTTATTTATTCTAAGGCATTGTTGGTGATCGCTAAATTGATTTTCGAGTTCCACAATTCGGTCGTTGAAAGTATTTAATTTACATTCTGAGTCGGTAATTCTTTTATCCGTTTCAAGAGTAATTGATTTCAATGCCGCCGTAATTTCAGTATTAATAATTTTCTTCATTTCAATCATCAACGATTTAATGGAGTCCTTAAGCATTGTCTTCATCATCTGACCGAGTCTTTTCTCCAGACCTGATGATATCGTCTGAATGTTAATTTTTCGCAGCCAAATAGTTGAATCAGCCACTCAACTGAGAGACTTTCATTAAATGCCGGCAGTAACCGGATGGGTAGGCCGTTCGTTGAATGAACGTTTAGCGACAGGGTTGAACGTTGGTTAGCATTTTAAATTTTAATACAACCATAATACCTAATTTAGCTTTAAAAAGAGAGAGAGGATGAAGAGAAAGGTGTGCGTTTGATATGTATAGGGTGAGCATTACAATGAAGCATCGTATATTGGCCACTAAGCTCAAAATATAACCTTGACCATAGAGCTACAACGAGTGAATGAATGCAACTAAGTAATCACGTATAAATCTATGTACTGCAACCATTAGTAAACGAATGAATTTGTCAGACTAATTAAGCATGCGTTTGTCAAGGTGATTATCTTGGAAGCCTTCCATGACGTGAAGTAAATTTATAGCTTCTAGCTTGTATGAAGCGAAACAGTGTGCAGCATGGCCGTTGTGATGTGTGATGTTTATCGTTATTGTAAATGCCCACCGGGCATATATACATATATAAATAAATATAAAATTAATTTTTTAAAAAAAATAATTTACATTACTTTCATTATATTTTAATTCGGATAGCTCCAAACGTTTAAAATACCGTAAATACAAGTCGACCCAATCAGCAAAGTTTCATGTGGCATATTATTTGCAAAGAGGAAATTCATGGAACTCCTTCAAGAACTTCCACTTCTTATTTGTTATGAAATTGATGTAACCAAACTCGTAACAGGAAATACACCATTCAGTGAATTTGATCAGGAGAATATAGCAACTCAAGAGGTGATAAAACATGTATCATTACAATATTATTAATACTATCTGCCTTGTGAGTATTTTCCAATAAGTGATCGGAAAATAGCAGTGCTTGTTACGCATGAGATATTAATCATCATTTAATATAAGTAAGAGCAATCGTGTCAAAGTTATTATTCTGAAGGTGAGACTGAAATTTAATGGTGGTTAACATTTAACATTACCACTTCTGAACTCCTGATAACATATTGTGCAAATTGGAAGTAATTGAATTTAATGGTCGTTGCGTCTGTGTGAAATTTGCAGTTGGTGAGGATTCAGAATTCATCGCTTACAACTATGTAGAAATGTATTTGGTACTGCTTTTACCACTGAATCTTTTTTATGCTTTTTAGTTTTTGTTTTTATATATACAGATAAACTTACAATATAAAAAGTTACACCAATTTTATTTTTTTTAATTCTGCCTTAACAACCCTTTTACGCCCTGACGAGACATTCTGCATTTTAATAATCGATAGATTATTTTATAGAAAGTTAACGTACTCCTGTTTATATTTCAATCGCACTAAAAAAAATGTGATTTAAATTAAAATTTAAAATAATGAACTCCAACATAATGAAAATTGTAAAGCGTTTTTTTTTAAACTCGTCAATGATAAAAGAATTTAGATGGAATAAATGATTGCAAGAAAAATTGATAAATGAACTGTTGTTATACAATAAACTCATACGTCCACTTTGGTAAATATTATGTCATTACTTTCAAAGATTGATTTTACTTACTCAGCCTAGGGACAATATTTTCATATTTTTGTAAGTATGAAATTTAAAATTGTTAATAAACGTCACATAAAATCAATTATTCTCTCTTCCCGCATTATTTTTTTATGCTTATAAAAATCCATTATGGCGGCTTATCCAAATACCAGGAGAGCATAATATAAGTGACGGTTTCGTATTCGAGCGCAGCTGTTACCGGCTTGTGGCTCGGATATAACTTAAGATTTCCATCCTCGGGGCTCTCCTACGTACTCATGTACTCCTACATGGCGCCGTTTTCATTTTGAATAATATTTTTCGTATAACTTCGGGATTTTTCCAGATTTAACCGCTTGATATTAGCCTGCCAAGCCAGGGTGGTTGCACAAGTTTGGGAGGGCGGGAAAAGATATTAATCATTTTTTTCCATATTTTTTGGAGTTGTCTTCAATAGGCAGATTTGTAATGCGTTTGCAAACAAGGAATACGAGAACGTAAAATGACATGTATTATGCCATTTCTTAGGAAAACGGGCTTTCTTTAATGCTGTTTCCTTATTCAGTGTTTATATCGGGTCATGATTTCAAATCGGGCTAGGTATTTTAATATATTGCATATTACAAACTTTTTGCATTTTGTAAATTAAATTTTGTAAACTAAAAAAATCGGATTTGTAAAAATCTAAATTAAACGATAAAAGAAGTTTAAAAGAAATTAATCAAATTACTTTGTTTTATAAACTACTAATTTATAGTCACAACCGACTAGTTTCGGCAATTCACGTTGCCCTCTTCAGGGTTATAATTGGTTTTTCAATTGATTTTGACGGCCCGTGGCGGCCATTTTGTTTTGATGACATCTGTCAAATATTATTTTTTTATTTAGTCATTTATGTCAAATCACCATGGCAAGTTACACAATTGAACAGCACGTTCAAATGATAAAATTTTATTATAAATATTAGTGTTCGTTAGTGCAAACGTTGCGCGCATTGCGCCCATTTTACAGTAGACGTGGTGGCCCTTCACAGTCAACTCTTCAATGTTTGGTGACCAAATTTGAGACGACTGGTTCGTTAATCAATCAGCCAACATCGGTACGTTCAAAGAACGCAAAATCGGCCTAGAACATCGCCGCTGTCTGTGAAAGTGTATAGCAGAACCCGAGGCAGTCGATTCCTCGCCGTGCACAAGAACTCGGCCTTCCGCAGACTTCAACTTGACGAATATTGCGTCGGGACTTAGGTTTACACCCGCACAAAATTCAACTGACTCAGGAGCTCAAAGTTTATAACCATAGACAACGCTGTTTATTCACTGACTGAGCTTCGAATCGTTTGGAAGACGCCCACAATTTTCCGAACCGACCGAAAAATCATTTTTAGCGACGAGGCGCATTTTTGGATGAATGGCTGTGTCAACAAGCAAAATAGCCATATATGAGACGACATCAATCCACGCGAGGTTCACCATGAGTAAATGAATCCTCAAAAAGATACCGTTTGGTGTGGATTTTAGGCCGGCGGCGTCATTGGTCCGTACTTTTTCGAAAACGACGTTGGTGAGGTGGTCACCGTCAACGGCGAGCGCTACAGAACAATGATAACCAATTTCTTATAGCCCAAATTAAACCATATGAACCTAGACGACATATGGTTCTAGCAGGACGGCACTACGTGCCACACAGTGGACGCCGCGATTGACATTCTGCATAAACGATTTGAGGGTAAGTTATCTCTCGCAGGGGTGAACTGAATTGGCCACCAAGGTCATGCGATTTGACCTCGCTAGAGTTTTTCTTGTAGAGTTTCTTGGAATCACAGGTCTATGCAAATAAACCACAATCGACCGATGCCCTAAAGGTGAACATAACACAGACCATCGCTCAAATTCAGCCGGATCTACGCGGAATAGTCATTGAAAATTGGACCACTCGGATCCGTGCTACCGTAAGAAGCCGAGGTGAGCATTTTAACGATGTCATATTTCGCACTTAATGGCACATACGGGCCTTTCAAAAAAATTGTTAATACCTCACACAGAACTTGTTTTATTTCATTGCAACATCTACTCGCCCTTATTGAAAAATCCTATATAATAACTAAATATACATACGTAAAAGAAACAGTGAACAGTGGGTGTCGACAAGGATAGAGGAGGGGGTAATTGTGTTCATGGTGGAGTAGGGGTAAGTGAGGGGGTAGTTGTGTTTAAGGTAGAGTTTGACTTTACAGGGAAAATATTAAAAATCGGGTTTCGACTTAAATTTAATTGATTATTTATTATATTTAAATTTTGTTTGACGGCTTTTTTGATTTCGAGAATTTCCTAATTATATAATTAATGAGTTTTATTATATAAATGTAATATTTTTAATTCTAATTCTAATTTCCATCTTCAAAATTAAATGAACGGTTATTTGTTAAAATATTTTTGGCAAATTCCGAAAAATTTATATTATTGAGACCTCTCATATGTTCCTTATTCTAATTTTAAATGACCGCGATGTTTTTCCTGTATCAAATGCTCTACAATCGTGGCAAGTTAGTTTTTATACTCCGGATTTATCTAATAGTTATAGTTATACTAAAACAAGTAGAGAAATTTGTGTATCTGGGAAGTATGTTCACTAGGGATGGAATGACTGAGAAAGATATTGAAAGGATGGTGAGTGCCGGGAACAGAGCGAACGGTGCACTTAAATCGACCTTGGCAAATAAATGCTTGTCACAAGAGGCAAAATTGGCAGTTAACAACGGAGTCCTGGTCCCGTCCCTGATGTATGGGAGCGATGTATGGACTTGGGAAAACAGGGATGAAAGTAGGCTGAATGCTGTCGAAATGCGATCTCTCAGGCAAATGTGTGGTAAAACTATGTACGATAGATGCACAAATGTTGAGATCCGTACATTATGTAAGGCTGAGACGAGCATTATCGACAAAATCAAGAAAGGAGCTCTGCGCTGGTTTGGACATGTAGAACGAACGGACAGCGAGAGAACGGCTAAGAATATTTACAATGCGAATGTTGATGGATGCAGAAATAGAGGAAGACCGAGAAAGACATGGCATGACCAAATCCAACAAATACTTAAAGATGGACATGTCAAAAATCGGAATAATCGGCGCGCGTGCATGAGAAGATGTATGAATGTAGAGGAAGCGAGATCTGTATGCAAAGATAGAGTGTTGTGGCGTTCTATCCTCTCTGCCTACCCTTACGGGGAAACGGCGCGATGGTTTGTTGTTGTTTGTTTTGATTTATCTAATTTGATTTATTCATTTAAAATATAGCAATGAACTACAAAGTAAGTGCTTCAAACATTAAAACAAATAAAAGGTGACAGAAGTATTTTATTTTTGAAAACGATTTAAATTATCATATTTTATAAAAGTATTAACACATTTAATAACTAAATCGGCCTCGTGGTGTAATGGTCAACGCATTTGCCTACCATGCAAGAGATCTCGGGTTCGATTCCCGACATGCTTGACATGAAATATTTATTTAAAAGGGTGTTTTCAAACCAAAAATTTTTATAAACCCTGGACTGGCACCTGAAGCGTAAGACTGATCATCTTACCTTCATATAACAAAAATGATTAATATACGCTGCAGTTGGTGCACCAATGCTATTCGGTGTGGAAAGGGATGATGAAAATGATGATGACTAACTAATTTATTCACTCCGTGATTAGAGAAATATTATCGTATTTTAGTAATTGAATACAAATTGATAACAATCATTATTAAAAAAAGAAGATCACAAAGTTGTACAACAAATATTTCTTAAATAGACACAGAATAAGATTACTTATGAAAAATGCTCATTTTCATGGTTCCATGAAAATGAGCATTTTTGTCGGTTCAGACATTATTAAAAAATGTATTTTTTGCAAAATAATCAATAGGTATTTATTCCGTATCTGTGTATTTTTAACAAATATTTATTAAATAGACACAGATAACAGTCTGTATTGAATGCCGCAGCGAGAATAATTTTTGGAATCTCTAAGTTCAGTCATATCACTCCACTACTTTGGGAATTACTCTGGCTACGTTTACCACAGAGGGTGGAATACAAACTCTGTTGGCTTATGTATAAGTCACTGCACAACTCTGCTCCAGATTATCTAAGGGAACTCTGCATTCCAGATGAACTAGCTGACAGACGTCTTACGCTTAGATCAGCTACATCAACGTCGAAAGGAAAAGTTATTATACCTCTACGCAAACAGCGCACTAAATTTGGCGAACACGCATTTGCGGTCGCAGGCCCTAAGGCCCCTAAGGCATGGAATGCTCTCCCAGCAGAGGCCCGAAACTGTGAGAGTGAAGTGATGTTTCGGAAGAAACTTAAAACCCACTTGTTCTTTAAATTATTTTAATAAATTCTTAGCATGGGTGATAAAGTAAATATAATATTTCTTAAATTAAAAAGTTGAAATTAAATTTATATCTTTATTTATTGTTGTAATAATTATTACTTGAGGTAGTGTATTACGAAAATGGCGCTATATAAGTTATCCATAATAATAATTATTATTATTAAAATGTTTCTTTTAAATATTTTCCTTCTTTAGTCAAGATTTCTTTTAAAAAATGCTCATTTCCATGAAACAGACATAATTAAAATTGTTATCTTTTGCAAAATAATCAATAGGTATTTTTATGTCCCCATCGCGTAAACATTACGAAGAACTCGTTTAAGAGGAATCCTCGTTATCTCTTTCTCATTTACAGGGGATGAATATTCTCGATTTGGATTCTTTGAGATCTACGGAGGCTTTTTTAATGGAATGAAGTATCCTTTTAGAATATCCTCTGTTTATAAAATATTTCCTGAGTCGAAACATGGTCTGGAATTTAATTACTTAACCCTTTGATATTTCTTACTGGATATTAATTCATTTCTCCGTCGCTTTGGCAAGGAAGGAGGAATGCGTCATGTCTGTCTCCTTGTCAAAGGATATATTTTCTTGTGGTAATTATTTTTATATTTTTCCAGTTTCCTTTATCTTTCTGGAATAATTACATTCATTGTATCACTTTCAGGACAAAGCTGTGTTTAAAACCTTATCATTGAAAGGATTCTTTTTTAAGCATTTTGTCACTGTTTTTATTTCGTTTTTTTTTTTACTACAGCTACTAAGACGCTCAAATTTTTTAATAAAACTTATCTTATCAAAAAAATACTTTAAGTTATACATTAACAATATGCGATGGTCTATGATTTATTGCCTTTAATAATTATTTCATTAAAAAAATACATGTCATTTATAGCAAATTTAAACAATTTCATTTTTATAACAATATTTGAGTGTGTCCAAATGTTAGTAGACAAAACATTGGATTTCACACTCTCGGGAGTCATTAAGATTAACAAATTACAACAGGGATGGAGAATACCTTAAATAAAAGAATATGTAAATCTAGGCATTTACAGGGCGTATGACCTGTCATTGGCTGGTTTAAGTGGCCACTTTACACACTGTGTATCATTCACCATTTTGCTTATGTTTGAACATCCATATTTCTTCAATTCTTCCATTTGTTGATTTTAGTGAAGTTAAAGAGCTGAAACCTTTATTGTTGTAACCAACTGGTCCAAGAAGAAGTTTAAAAATTGGAAAATTGTTTTCAGGCGTTGCCTAGTATGTGAAATAACTCAGTCAGATGAATCTCTTTACAACAATAAAAATAAAAAATTTAACATTATATCTTATTTGTTGCTTTACTGTGACTAAATCTATTCCTTTGTGTATTATTTCTACATGAATAGGGAAATATTACATACTACGAATACCGATAAAAATATATTTAATGGATTAAGAATAATTAATCGTATTTTCAAAATCAATATGGATATTGTGGAAAAATGTTTTCATACATAAATATAAAAAAGAAATTCAATAAAAATACGTTCGTAAAAAAATGCGACGTGTTTTGCCTTGGTTGTTGTGACGTTAGTATCGTGATAATGTTGTTATGAAATTTGAATGGCCAGGAACAAATAAACATAAATCGTGACGTATTAGGGGCGTGGCCAATGGAATCAGCGTTTTTTGCGTGAATTCAAAATTACAAAATTAAAAGTATTTTTTATGCTACCAATAATTAGTAAAAAACATTTTTTTATCTGGACAGTATTTCATAGACCTTTATTAGGTTAAAAATGTAAAAAAAAGAAACCTGACATTTCCCTATTGTAGCTGTGAGACTATTGGGGATATTAGTTTCCATATTATATAAATTAAATAAACATAAAACTACTTCTAACTTAAATTTCAACTGCAAATATGGTCAAGATTTTCAACCACCTATGCGCTCTGTAGCTAGAGGACGTGTTACCTAGATTATATTTCTTTAATTTCTTTAATTTTAGCACTTACAACGTACATATACGCGTCGGTAGTTCATAAATTACACAAGAAACGAAAGAGACTGCCAACTTTGTAGAACGTTGTCTCTTTTGCACCAGTCCGGTGTAAAATAACTCTGAGAGAGACAGCGCTTTAGGACGCATGTGAATTCTTATAGTTTCGGATCACGTTAAACAGAGATTTAAAGGTCGAATTTTAACAGAAGAAAATGAATATAATTTATTCAATAAATAGAACTCAAATTTCTATCTGCCAATTTAGTCAAACGTTCAACATAGCATAATACAAAGGAAGGCACATATGATGGTTTAAAAAAAAAAAAAACATTCATCAATAGGTAGGTAAACACACGAAACAGTACACCATGAGGCCAAATAATCTCCACTTGATTTATTTTAGCAAATTTTTCACCCGCGAGTAGAAACTAAATAAATAAAACTAAAACGGAAAATAATACATATTGGTCCATCCACCCTAATTTTACCGGACCGAGTGAATTGGCGCGATACGTGTGGAACGGTCACTTACATGATAGACACTATCAGGCATTTTTAGAATAATAATATAATAGATTATTGACATTTTATGCATATTTTATAAAGAAAAATTCAGATAAACTATTTGTTTTCCTATTTAACATGTTTACAATAAGAAACAATTATCAAATAACGTTCGTGATTGCTCACTTCGGCACATTGTGCAGTAATTTTTGTAAGTACCAAGTATCAACGATCTATCAGCAATAATCATAAGCCGGAAATATTCACGAATACAAGCACGACACGACTACGGACCGAAAGCTTTGACAGGCGTATCTCACGCTATTAAACCTTGTTAAAAGATTTCCATGATAAAAAACTCCAACGAGTTTAGATACACTCCAGACTCCAAAAGAACCAGAGCTTTTTAAAGGTAGTATTTCGGCTTCACATATGAAGACAATTTTTGCCAAAAGACACTCAAGCTTTATAGGACGACGATGCTACAATAAGCCACCTATAGAAATGTCTAACTCTTTCAAAATAAAATTTCTAGTAGAATTTAAAAAGAGACTCCTAAAAAACAGAAGAATTCAGTTTGCTGGAAAAGGTCTTAAGAGTTTGATGCAGCCTTCAAGAACCAATTTTTATTTTTTATTAATTTATTCATTCTATTTTTTTAAATAAGTTTTCCTTCTTTAAACCATGTTTCAGTTTTTTTAATATAAATTGTCAGTTGTTTATTTTTATTTATTTATGAAGTTTATTTTTTCACTATAGACTTTTTGTTTTTTGTCTCTGCAATTTCTTCATTTTTATTAAATGATAGTATTCTCCTTATTACTATTACATATAAATATTTATGTATATAGTAGTTTTTATATAATTATATATATGAACCTTCAAAACATGTATTTTTATAATATTTCGTTGCATTTTTAGATGTCAAGCACTTAAAAACATTTTTTAAATGCAAGTATATACCATTATTCGTTTGCTAATAAACGCCGTATTTCAGCACTGAAATTAAACCATGTTTCTAACATTGTTTTATGTCTCTCTCAAATCCACAAAAACACGTATGGTTCCGTAAAAGTAACCCGAAAAACGACTGACATTGACAGTAACTCAATGCAGTATGACAGGTTGTGAGATTTTTATGTAAATACCTTTTGAAATTGTCTCGTAGCATTGTTTCCATCTTTAAAAAATAGGATTGCTAAATGTTCACATGAATTTGCACAATACAAGTTTACAATAACAAATTATAACATATTATTACGAAGTACAAAGTATCATATTGCACACACTTTTGTGTCGTAGTTTAAATAAACAAAATTTGCCTCCATTTGCTGAAAGGTATTAAATAATTTACTGAACGTGCTGTACTCCAGATGCAAATTAGCTTCATTTCAATAAAACACATACTGTATTCTAGTAACGTGGAGTTGTTAGATAATGTTTCTCGTTGTTGTCAATTTCGCAATTCACATTCAAATGCATTTAAATCGGGTGAATCCAACCAGAATTCGCAAAGTATTTTTTCAAGCGGTCCACCTATTGTAAAGTATTGAAATTGCACTAAGTGCTAGGTCCGACGACCCATCATTTTCCCTATCCGTATTAAATGGTACATAGGGCACTGCATTGGTGCTCCAATGAGGAAATTCAGATGCTTCGGGAAAAGTTAGAGCATTAAATTGTACCGCGACGTAACTCGAAAATGTATGAAAAAAAACAAACTACTTCGATGGACGTCACTGGTTCTTCTGAATCAACCAATGGTAGAGTGTTGTGATTGATTTCCGGCTTACGGAAAGCCAATTCACCAATCAGCAGAACTTGTGACATCACACGCGGTGTATCAAAATTTAAAGAAATCGTAGATGCATAAAAATATTTTTGGCCTGGTTTGATAGTCTATTGACAAATAAAAAAAAACACAGAACTTCCTCAATTTGGATTATATACCTTCCTTAGCTACGCTTGCCTATTTGACGAGGCATCAAATTCTTTACATGTTTGCTGCTATTCAACTATTCGTCAAAAGTTTATATCGGAGTTAAGATACGCGAACCTCAATTAGAAGCTGGCAGACGACAGAGAAGGCTGAAGGCTGTTTGTAGGCACCGTATGCTCATGCTAGAGAGCGGACATGGAAAGATAACGATGGACCTACAACCTTCTATCACGCCATAAAAATATGCACCTGTATATTGAAAAAAATACATTTATGTCTTTATAGAATCAGAATCGTGGTCAAGAATTTGCGATTAGTGTTATGAGCCCCCTGTTCCGGAGTTCGCGACACTACCCACGGGACCATTAGTAGAAATACAATTTTCTCTGAAATCATACGAGGTCCGACATCTTTAACTTAAAATATCAACTAAAATTTTTATTGAAACTAAGTTAGACGCAATTTGCATAGATGGTGTAAGCGTCATTTTCTGAAGAATGTGTAGGTTTTCAATAATATTCATAGATGACGCGACCGACACACGGGTGGATTTCAAAGATAAAATATAATCAGTTCAGAATAGAACCACCGGTACCAGAGCGGCAACGACGCGCGATGGGTGTCGGTCGGAGGGAACTTTGTTTGGCGGAAGAAGCAGCTATGTGAGCGCCAGTTATCAGGAGCACATAACGAGTAAAGAGACTACGATACGTTCAAAGCGCACATTTGCCTTTATAGCGTACTTACCCAATACCTAGACATCGCTGTGTGAGTAAGCTTGTACAAGCTTGTTACAAAAATAATTCATAGTTCACAGTCTAACGAAACACAGTTTACAGTGACTAAACATTACACGGGCTTGAAATTTTCGTACATCGTAGAATATTAAAAATGGAACCTTTTTGCATCAAAATGTCAAAAAAATAAAAATATATATTTGGATTCATTGGAGATCTAAATGACTGGGAGGCAAAAATTATTTAATATTTTACTTACGTTTTTTAAAACTTTTCCAATTCATAAATCTCAAATTCTTTCTTGTACAAATTGCTTATTAATAAATTTAGCTTATACTTTTTTGTTCAAACTTTTCCTTATTATGATTGGTAATATTTTGTTCATTGTGATAATATGTAAATATAACTTCTTAATTTTTCGACAATAACTTTATCCTACATTTCTAGGTTTGTATGAAATATTTTTACATTTTTATTCCCTTGCGTTTATTTTTTTAATTGTTAAAATTATTTATCATTATTAAAAAAGATTATATAATTATATCTTTGTTTTTATTTTGATTGTTTTGTTATAATTTTTCTAGTTTTTTTAAAATCTTAAAGTAGGGCACACATATCATACATATTGTTATGTTTGTTCTAATAATAACATTGAAAATATATTTAATTTATAAATTGTTTATCACATATGTCTTGACCATTATTTTAAATTTTGATATGTTTTTTTCTTCATAAATATTTTTTTCCATTTCGTAATACTTTTTAATTGCTTTAAATAAAATTGAATTTTGTGACTTTGCCTTTTTCCTAAATGGAAGTCTAATTTTGTTCTTTTCTCTAGTATTGTGATCGTGTTCATGCTGGTTCCGATCAATTTTTTTCCAAAATTCTGTTTTTTTATTAGAGTTTATAATTTTATGAACAAATATCATTGTATTGTAAAATATTCTTTGTTTATATGTTAATAATTTCATTTCATTTACCATCGACTTTACCCTCGTATATCTGTTTTTTTTTTCAAAATGATTCTAAAGGCTTTATTTTGTAATACAGTTAGTTTATCTATGTTTTCTTTGTTTGATAAAAATAAAATGCTACTACAATAGTTAACGTGTGGTTCAATAATTGCTTTGTAAATAGTTTTGCAGGAGTCCTTATCAATAAATCTTCTGATCCTTCCCAAAATTGATATTTTTTTTGCTATAATTATGTTTTATTTTCTTTCTATATTTTAATGGGGGGTTTCTTTTTTCTGCTAAATAGGCGCTATTAGGTGGGTTTTTTTCTGTTAGTGCCTTTCAATTTATGTTGGAATTTTGTTACATTAGTTATTTGTTAATTATTTAAATTATTATTCTATGACATTTTTGTGCTCATATTTTTGTTGTCTATTGTTTGTGTTTATATTTTTAGTTGTTTATGTTCTTATTTTTGGCCGATGTTATCATGTTTTGGTAGAAGGCCCTAATGAAAAAAAATAACCCTTGTTGTTTTGAAGTCGCGAGTTGATGACATGAAAGTTAAAAAATAAAGTTAGTGGTTTACTTATTAGATTTCTCTTAATTCGAATGGATTAACAATATCCAATTCTTATTTACCAATTTCTTGTTATTAATAACATTGTATAAGAGCCTTTTGGGACAATTTTAAGTTGGCCAACTCATGTAAATGACAAGTTTTTTATCGCTTTAATCTCGAATCACTTAGAAATCAACATAAATATCAAAAACAAACGAAACTAACGAAGAAAAAAATTAAGATGTTTATCTTCTTTTATTTTGTAGCGTATGTTAACGTGCGTTAAGATAAGCGATAATGATATTTTTATTTATTGGGAGCTTAATTTTTTTTATCTATTGTTTTGTTTTTATAATTATATTATTTAAGCTAGAAGCCGTTAAAAAAAAACTATCTGTTTCCCATTTTTTTTCCTTATTTTTTCTGTTGAGTTTTTTTAAAATATATTCAATGCAGGCTAACAAGATTTAGTAGTTTAAGAAACTCCCGGTACCCGCTTCGTATTGTATTCGCTGTTCGGTATATAACCGCCATGATGCTTTGCGCTCCTGGTAGAACGTCCCGTAACGGTGTTACCTAAGTCCTAAACGGCTACCGGCCGGCGCGGCGTGGCATGATGGGCTTTCCTCCTCGTCTCTTATGATGTCATTTCGTGACGTCACAATTTTAATAGTTAAACAGAAGATGGATATAGAAATGAAGTTCTTTTCACATTTTTATGCACACAGTACAAATATTTCCCAGTTAAAATATTTTCTATCATTAATAAATATGTATAAAAAATGTTTTAAACTTAATTTAGGTTTTTTGATAACGTAAATTAATTGTTTGTGTGTAGTAACCACTATAAATAATGACATGTATGTACCATATACATGTTTTCATTAAGTTATTGTGCAGATTGAATATTTTTTAGTATTGAGTGCAGCAATTTAATCGAAAAAAACTTCCTGAAACTAATTCTCCTGTACTAATTTCATTTTTTAAGCTTGTGAAGTATTTGTACTTACAAAATTTAAAATGTTTCTAAATTTCTTGGTAGTACCGTAGTACCTATCAAAATCCCAACCTACTCACGCACATGTTCGAAGAAAGACCTTTCTACCAGTTACATCTTATGATACCCTAGTATAATTTAATATTAATATGCATAATATTGTTCACATAACAATCAAGAAGATGATAATAAAATAATGTTCCGTCGTTGAACAAGTTATTTTACCTACCGAAAATATTTAAAGAATCCGGTTATGGACGAGTATGCGAAGTATTCATTAACCGCTCTATTCAAGAATCCGTTCGAATTGTAACAATTCGATATTTACCAGGAGAACAGAAACAGAAAGGGGAATTTTTAACGTTGCATCGCTTGGCTTGGCTTGGCATGGCTGTAGATATTTTGTAACTGAGTAGGTACGCACACACACGCACGAAGACCTTTATTTTATTTCAATATTGATTATTTATTTATTTAATTGAACAATACGCACATGTATTTAAGATTTTACAACATTTTGTATTGGAACATAAATAATACAATAATAGATTTTTCATAATCTACCATTAAAGAATTGACAATTAGGCATTAACCAAGTAAAACATTAACAATTACTTAATATATTTTAATTCGCATGACTACGGAGTTGTGGGGTACATATTAGGTTATGAGTATTTTGATTGATTTTCAGCGGCAAACTCGATTGCCGAATGAAGTATGAATGCTCAAAGCGCTTCGCTGCTATCTCTCGTGCTGTTATGTTTCCCTGGTAGAAATCGCCGCGGCAAGGCGTTCCTAGGGCATGTTCTGCACAGCGGGGCGGTACTGAACCATCTCAATACCCGTTCCCCCCAAACAGCGGATCCTCTGATGGCCACAACTTGGAAATTCTATTATTTTATACCTGAACAGGTAGCAAGGTTCCCTTGAAGTTAGACGTTATGAGCAGTCATTGAATGTACACCCTCGTGCAATGCCTCCTCAAGTTTGTGGGACGGATTGATGGGAGGTCGTTCAATTTCAGTAACCTCCCCACGGAAGACCAGTTAGTTGAGAGTTACTAGCCTTTCCCCCTACATTTTACTCCTTGTGTTTTCTATTACCCTGGTCGCATTGTGCTTTGCATGACAGGAGAGGTCATATCATGCACAAGGGTCGTTTAATAAATACGATAAAATAAATTGTTTTTTATTTTTAAATCGTTTTTTTATTTTTAAAGTTAAATATTTTAATCTCTCTCCGCCTTCACTTCGCTTTTAAAAAACAGGACTCACAATTAATTTATTTATTGTTGATTAATATATCGAACTTTATTGCAAAAATACAAAAACGCGCGTTTTAAGAATACCCATTTTAATTTATTTATGAAATGCCATAAATATTTAGTCGATTTATGGAATGATTTTGGTTTTTAAAAATAAAAGTGACAATTTATTTCAAAGCTCATGCATTACTGTTTTTCTTATTTATATAATTGGGGAAATATGTTCTATTATGTTATTGCAGATATTTACGTCGGTAATGTAAAATGTATACTTTGATTAATTTTATCAGGAATTAAGTATTACGTTGTATCGTTTGGCAGATCTGTCGCCAGATTTAATTTCGCCATTTTCTTCGATACTTTTTTCACTGTTCTGCGAATGATGCCTACATTTGTTTTCTTACATTTCAATGGAATAATAAATATGTTTTATTTAAAACTATCTAAGATTCGGGCGGAGCACCTATCTTAGATTTGAAATTTGAACCGCCCGATTAGGAGTGAGCGCGTGCGCAAGTACTACTGCCTCGTGTAGCGTCACCGCCCCCGGTTACACCCATCTGGTCATATGCTTAACATGCCCCGAATAAACAAGCCTCGTTCGTAGACATTTTCTACAAAAAAGTAAAAAAGATTAAGTATCGACTTGTATACGTTTAAAGTACCAATAAAATACACGTCATTTTTTCTAATTTTCATAATCCTGATTTTGCCAACAAACCGTAAAAAAATCGACGTTCTAAATCTACGAATTCAATTAACAGATAAGCACGACCGTTTATCAAAAAGTAAAAGTACAACATGGGTATTGATCATTTTGCACTTAACTTATCTGACTTTTTTAGGCAACGTAAAAATTTAGTATTTCAAGCTACATTTTAGTGTGATACAAATTACTCTTTATCTATCTATTCGCCTGGTATTCAGAGCGGTTTGATGGAGAGGAGAAAGACATTGGACGCCAACGAAAATAATAATAATAAATTATTTATTATTTCATAATCACGTAAAAAATCCTCAATCTCGAAAACTTTTTTACATCGCACCGTTTTGCTGACACCGAATCGGTAAAGTGGAAAAAACTGAACAATCTCCGTATAATTTATAATACCCTGTGATAAGGCTCGCCAACGGTGAAATATGTAAAATCGAAAGTGAACGAAAGACACACGCACTGAACTCACTGTCGACGACGGACGACTTTCAAAATTATTTTTTAAAAAACCCACCAATGAAAGATTAGTTTGATATTCCGTAACCTCTGCATTTAGTCTGCTTTCCTGGTTCACTGTACGCTCTTGTGACGTGGCAGACGACGTGTAAAGAAATGCCTCTCTGAATAAAGGAGTAAAAAGAGAAAATAAATTACAAAAATATGGTGATACCAAGTACCTGCAATTTAAAATTTTATTTGAAAAAAAATGCATACATTATCGTTATTTTTCAATTTAATAAAAAAAATATATATACTTTGCCGACGAGACGATTCTATGTATAATCGGACTACAAAAAATCATAAACACGCGTGTGCGAAATTACAATGATTTTTTACGATGTGCAAAAAAAAATACCTGAGAACGTGTATGTGCTCCGGGTATAAAGTTCTCTGAAATTTGCGCGAATACATTTCGTAAGGATCCTTTAATTTTTTTTTCATTAGTCCGCCGTGTCCTTTAATTTATAATCTGTATATTTGTCAAATTAAAAAGCGAAATTTTCGTATGTTTTGGTTGTGGTCAACATTGACCATTGAAATGTCAATAGCCATTAATCTCAAATCGATGATGACGAACGTAAAAAACAAACGTGACCGGTTTCCACACACGCTTGCCAGTTCATTGGTTATGGAATTCGCGAATGTTCTATTAGGACACCATGAGATTAAATTGGTAATTTTGCAAGTTTGCAAATAATAAATTGTTCGTATACTTTTTTCTAGCAGTAAGTAATCTTATTGTAGTAAATGTTTTCTATTTTAAATACTTGTTCATTTAATTAAAATAAATTATAAATGTTGGGTCCCGTACATTGTATCCGAAAAATACCATCGAATTCATACTCTACGTAGGTACTACATCTCATGTAGGTACTTTACTACTGCTAACTACTACACATAGATATGAAACGAGGATACGATACTCGTACCTATTAAATTTTTCCAAATGCAGAAAGGCATCTTGTGTTTTTATTTTATTAAAATAAATGGAACTTTTACATACATGTAAGGAGAAATAAAAAAACCGACAATTTACAAATTTTAAAAAAGGTGAGTACCTAGTATAAAAAAAGAAAAAAATAAATTGCAGATGAGGATGTTCCGTACTATTTTTGTTACTAAGTTCTCTTTCAAGCGGAGATTCTTGAAAATATACAAAAAAATAATCAAAATACATTTTGACAAAAATAACTTTACTTATTTATTTAGGTTCTGATCAACAGCTGTTTAGAATGACCATTCAATTATGTGTTGTAATTTGTGATAGATTTTCGGTTTCTGGAAATTCATGTCTAGCGTTTTCTCATGAGGTGGAGTGAAACTTCAAAAACATTATAGCAATAATACGATTCATAAAAAAAATATTAAACATGTTTTTCGCTCAGTTTGACATATCAAAAAATATATCAAAAACACTGATATTCAAATATTCAAACAGTGTTGAAACCATGAAAAAATATGTAAAGAAAATGTTTTTTTTTTAAATAAGTAAATTAAAAAAATTAAATAAATAATCGAATGCAGCCGGAGCGAGCGCACGGAGTTCATCCACGAATGTATTAGGATAGCAATAACGTTAAGAACGCAAATGTCAATCGGTTTCCAGTGACCTAACTAACCACCATCTTCCGACTCGCTATGTATACTCGGATAGCATGAAATCATGGAAGGTATTTGAGTAATGTAAACAGTGAATGTGTCTTAAAGGTACCAAAAAACATTATAATTTAACGGTAAGTTTTTTTTATATTATCTTACAATTAAATATCATGTTATAATTATTAGCTATTATCTTAAAAGGAAATCTGCATTCAATATTTATTTTATTTTAGTTGTCCAATGTGAATATTTCATAAAAAGTACAGTAAACCGTAATTTAAAAAAAAATCAACTATCCCTTCCTCCGTGGATTCTTCTCTCAATGGAACCAGAGGCAAAGTGCTCTACTTTGATCAGGAGAGTATAACGCGAAAAGGGATAGAGGTGTAAAACGCGTTAAAAACTAGGGCACCAAAATTTAAAAATTGCTATTGGTAAACCCTTCAAAGCACAGTAAAAATTAACGATTCCTTGTCACTAAATAAATGCGTACCATCATAATATACATTATAAAATATTTTTTAAATTGAGTTACTTTGGCGTGTTATCCTCAGCATCCATCCCTTTTATTTTTGCGGTCGCGGTCGTTCCGTAACAAGTAAAAATTCAATCAGAAGTATTGGGAGAGCATGACACTACAATGATCATCGACAAAATTATAATACGAGTAAAAAATAATACCGAAATCAATCAATCAAATTCATTGAAAATAGATATAAACTGGCCCTCTATTTTGCAAAGAACTGTTTCATAAATGAAGTATGTTTTTATGTGTGTAGAGCTAGATTATTTATTAAAATTAGTCAGTTTTCTACATGCTTGTTTTATTTACAGATGCAATAGAGACATCTGTTGTTTGATAATACAAGCTGGAAACGGAGGCGAGAAAGGCCGAATCTCTTCGTCACTTACTACTATGGGATTATGGGCTCCTGGTAGAATATTATCAAGTGAGGTCGGATAGAGATTGCGGAAGAGCGCTGAGCTCTCGCTACACATACAACACAACGCCGCCCTGGGGTACGTAAATATTGTAATTGAGGAAGTTCAGCTCTACGGAAAATCGGATGTAAAAATAAATTCTAATGCACAGTAAAAATTAAAGCATTTATTAAAGTTTGCATGAATAGAATAATAAACATTAATTGAAATAAAAACGAACTACTTTGCATGACTGACTTCACTAGTTCTTCCGAACCGAAATATATTCCGAATAATAAGAAAGAGTTGTAAGATGTGATAGGTTTCCGGTTTACGGTCAGTCAACTGACAAATTAGCAGAATTCGTATGTACCATACAAACGAAAAAAAAAAAAACAAAAAACGATTTTTAAGATTTTTATTTTTTAAAAACCATATAATTAACTTAATACAGCATTTCCTTAATGTTTTTTGTTGAATTACTCTAAAAAAATCACGTCTATCTATAATTCAATTATGGATAATATGAATTAGACAGATCATTTATATATTATTTATTGACTCGGCGTTAACATTGTGGAATAACATATTGAATTGTATAAATAAAACACTTTGTTTTAAGTCCACTGAGTTTATATATTTAACACGACATGTTTCGGACACGCAGTACTGTCCATCTACAGGTGTATTTAAAAACTAAACATAAAATTACAAAGAGAAAGTTTAGGTACTGACAGGGGTGGGGGAGGAACTAAGTGTGGAAGGGGTGGTATGGTATATAAACTCAGTGGACTTAAAACAAAGTGTTTTATTTATACGAGATCATTTATAATTTAAAAACCTGAACATAAAAAATCTTGCAGTTGATTTTTACACATTTTCAAAAGTCTTAATTTATACACATTAATCTATTAACTGAAAATCAAATTAAATCATTATACAGAAAATACAGTTCTGGATGTAAAAAGCAACCAAAATCCTGGAAATGTGTTTTTGATGCAATGGCTACACTCAAGTGAAATTGCTAAAAAAGGAAATTGAGTGGAGAAAAGTCCACCTCGTGTTTGGCATGTTCGCCTACGATGATTGAGTTGCTTGTTCGATTTCTTCGATAGTCAACATGAAATATTTGTTTATGTGGTTTTCACTGTAATATTTCACTGTCCTTGGATTGGTCCTGAAGCGAAGAACTGGTTACCTTACCTTCCTGTAACGAATGATCGCGATACACTGCATGTACTTTTCCAATAGATAGTATGTACAATCAGCAGTACTATTCTGAATCGCTCTTGCGGGCGTTGAAAACACTTTTATCTCGTGTATATATACAAAATACCCGAAATAAAAGTGTTTTCCATGGCTGCGAGAGTGTTTGAAATAGCAGTCTAGGGTTGGTATTCCAAACGCTCTATTGGCCGTAAAAAAACAATTTATCTAGTATTTACATACAAAATACACGAGATAAAGCGTTTTCTACGGCCGCGAGAGCGGTTCAGAATAGCATCCAAGATGATGGTATGTAAAGTGAATAATGTTTGTAAATTAATCAAAATTTGAAGACAACCGAACAAAAATAATAATTCCATGGAGCACTTATGTAAATTTACTTATTAAAATTTATGTTAACATTTTGTTTTTTATGTGTTGTACAAAAAATATGACTAATTTAAAAATAATCTCAATATTTTTATGTATCCATACATGCATGTAACTTAGGTTATGATAATAATATGATAACAAAAACTTTTTTTTTTACGTTAACGGCGTAACCCTCTATTGTATATTTTGTGAAACGATTAATAATAATGTATGATCGAATGGATTAATAGATGTCGCTAGCTAAAGACCATCCTCCAGAAATATTGTTAGAAACGCTAATGTTGTGTTTTCCTGGCTTGGCCATAGATGTCACTAAAACAGGGTTTTTTCTTCCTATGTTAAAGTCTTTTTAAGGCATATTTATTTTATATCGGCCGAAAACTAGAAAATGGATAACAATTTAGACACAAACATAAAAATAACGAATACATGTAATAATAACAGAAAAAAATGTGAATGTTTATTAGAAAAAATATATAAAAACTTACCAAAAACCGGAGAATGCAAATGATTTAATATAAAAAAGGGGATCTTATCAAAATATAATACACACAGGAAGATAAAATTTATTGTCTAAAAGATAACAACATTATATTTATAACATAAACATGACCTTAAAATAACGATATTTTTTAACGATGTAATAAAATAAATTAACAAGGAAACAATATTACTTAATGTTATAATATCTCATACATCTGATACTATTTATCCAATTTTCTAAGAGAAACTTTTATTTTTTTATTTTTTTTTATTCCAGAAAAATGACTACATAGTGCAATGTAAACATAAATATAACCATAAACATAAATATAAACATAACTATAAACATAAAATAAAATTTTATATTTGCAGCACTTATGGTGGTCTTAGCATATCCCGCCATCGCTCGAACAATGGTGAATGGATCCACCCTGCAGTGGCTTGGAGAAGTGCGTTGTTAGAACTTTTCAGTCATTCCAATAGGCTCCAGGCTCTTTGGCGAAGTAGGGCAGCGAAGGTGTTTACCCGTCCAGCTGTAAACATTTCGGAGGCACTGCAATACCTAGGCAGTCCGAATAATTGCCTGTATGAATTATACGTGACCCTTGATTTATTCCATGCTGCTTGCGCATAATTGTTCCATAGTTCTGCTGTATACATGGACGTCAAAAACGAAGTAAATATGATTTTCTTCACTTCATTACTACACTGAAAGAAGCGTCTCGCTAGCCTATGCTGGCCTCTATAGGCCCTGACATTGTCTCTTCTCTGTATCTCTATGTCCTGATCATCTTTACAATCATCAGTCAGAAAGTGCCCTAGATACTTGACTTTTGCAGTTACCGATAAACTGTTGTGCAGAAATACATAATTTTCAATGACCAAAATGTGTAGATTAGTAAATTCGTTACTCAAAATTCATTGGGATATTTCTTCCGGTTTTTTGTAGATCTCTTTGCCACTAAAACCCACTAAGCCTAATTAGCCACGAAAAGGATGACTTTAAGGTGAATTATGAAAATACCTGCTTATTCTACGGGGAAGTAAGTTTTTTTAATGAATATTTTTGACGCGTATGTATAGCTCGTGTCAAGGGTTGTCACTTGCCACGTACATTAATATTATACATACATCATTAGATATTTCATACATTATATCTTAACGCTTGTGTGGCTGTGATGTCACACTAATCGACATAGGACACAAGACTTGATATATCTCTCTTATTTTTAAAAATTATGAATTCGTTTTTTTTGTAATCTTCAATTGGACATTTTCACACCCGATTTGGAAAGTAAAATTTGGACAACAATGCTAAATGTTAATAAAGAAAATATTTATCCTTGTTGCGCGAAGAATGAATGTCCGCTCATTCAGCAACACATCCATACAGATACCTTTTATAAGAGAGACAAAGAAGATGTAAGTCATAACAAGGAAAACAGAGACGCTATTCTGTGGCGGGTGTTGTCTAAAACAGATTCAGTCTTCAGTCGGTTTATGACAGTGATGGGGGACGTACGCGCGTAACATGAGCTGCGTTTTTGTGATTTCTAATTTATTTAGCTATAACCGGGCTAAATTGTATGTTCATTCGATTATGAAACAGGAATTATTCAATTAAGGAATTGAATCAATGTTTTTTCTTCAAATGTCTGAACTTTAGAATATTCCGTGTTTTACTAGTGCTAACACGATGATACATCACCGCGCGCAAAGGGGTTATTTACCACAGTCTTTTAAGAGTTAATACCTTGTATACATCATACATTCATATTCTCCTTCCGTTTTGAGTCTGAAGAAGAAAACAAGATTTGTTAAATAAGTTCTATTTAAGCAATATTTAGTCATATACACAATAAGTTTTGTTAACGTAAAAAATCTATTTTAGAAACTGACGTTAAATAAAATAAAAATATCCTAAAATAAACCAACACAGACTCGCGGATTTTACTATAAAATCGAGATAAATATGCTTGTAAGTTGAGAAATAATATGAAACGCATTTTCTTAAATCCACAAATAATTATAACATAAAAAAAATAAATGAACTAAACTGCGTTGAAATACTAAAATTAAAGCATCAGATATTACCACAAACTGAGTTGGATAATAAAAAATTGCTGTACTAAAGGGGACTCCAAAATTACGTAAAAACCCTGCGTGTTATAGACGCGTGTTAAACGTCAAATATAGCTCTAATTTGCACTGCTATTGTCTCGATAATTTTAATAACTCGAAGTAGTATTTCATTAAGATTCTAACAGATGTTTCCGAATGTGCGAAATCTAAAGCCATTCAGAAAACTGTTCAGGAAAAAAAAAGTTACGATCATTATTGGAAAAATTGACTTTTTTGAAACCTGAATTAATTCTGGCAGTTGTAAAAACTATTTGATGTTTGAGCAGATAAGAAAAGTGTTTGAAAATTTTTGGGTTATCCATATATTATTTTTTATTCCTAATAGTTTAGAAATGATTGTAATGTTCGTTTGAACATAATATATAAGTCTCAAAGGTTTTTTTTTATTAGTATGGAAAATAAATACCTATTGCAAATACATGCTAAAATCCATTTTATTAAGAAAACGTGCATAAATTTAAATATATAAAAAATGTTTTGAGTATGTCTAAATGCTTGTAGACAGGCTGGATTTCCTCCCTAGGGAGGTATTTAAATCTGCATTTGTTGCTGTCTCTGTTAGAGAGAAAACATTTTCCATAAAGGAATATGGATGTCTAGGCATTAACAGGGCTTGTGACTCCAGAGTTTACTTACAGAGGACTCCATTATTTCATCAATTTTGTCTTTCTCCTCCAGCTTAGTGACTAAAAAGTCGCGTTCTAATAGTAGAGTGATTTCGACATTTCGACTTGTATTCATCTGTAACTTGTAAAAAATACATAAATATCATTGTTTTAGTCACTTATCATAAATAAAAGATTTACTTTGATTTATGCAAAAATTAAAGAATTTCTTACGATAATAAAACATAACCAATCAGTCATACTAGCAAAAAAATTACCTTTGAGACGGAATGTTTGATTGAACGAACATTGTGTTTCAGTGTAAAATTCTGATAAATAACTTTTGAAAATGAATGTAACAGCTTGTGGATCGTAAGAATACGCCTTTAGGCAATAAAACAAATATAAATTGCATAAAAAATCGACGACTTACCTTAAATAGTCCAAATAACAACGCAAGGAATTAGGTGCTCTAACGAATGTCGATCTGTCAAAATCTGAATGGGATTACGGATTGCAACCTAGCGGGAAAAAAGAAGTTATACAAAAAATTCCCAGCAATTAAAAAACAAAAACCTCACATTATTATTAAATTTATTATGGGATAAATAAAATCGCAAAGCTAGTATTCGGTTTAACATACATACGGCCCGCAAAATAATATGCTTGTCAATTTTTTCTTAAAATTAAAAATTTGTTTGCGAGAAAAAGTGCAAGTGATGCTATCTATGCTAGTTAGAGAAATTAACGATTTACCCCATTTTCAGATTATACAAATAAAAAATACATTTAAAAAATCCGTTTTCTTTTAAAATTTATTCTGCTTTTTTTTTTAGTTTCACGGTTTGGCCCTGTCAATTTTTTGTCATTTAATACATACCTGTATTTTAAAACATTCCGGGCCTTGCTTACTAGACGAATCAAGCGTAATTTACGAAATCCAAGTCAATCAAAAACGATGATGATATTAAATAATTAATGTTTTATTTTATAATTGTGGTGTTTAATACCCGTATGCAGAGACAAAACTTAAGATGAGGAAAGGACATTCTAATTTCAAATGCAGAGAATAACCCGAAAGTGAAGACAATAGAATGTACTTTCCTCACCTTAAGTTTTGTCTCTGCATACGGGTATGAGGCTCGGAATTTCTTCTAAAAGAACAAAATATAAATTAACTTTATTTTTTCTAAACTTTTAAAATAGAGCATTCAATGTTAATAATTGAAGAAAGACGATTCACAGATACAACACCACGCTCAAATTGACATAAGTCAGAAAAAAAATTCATTGCATACCAAAATGAACTATGCTATTGATAAATAGACGCATACATTTTTAACTAATGTTAGGAAATATAAGTATATTACCATTAACCGACTTTTTCAGTCTACCGGTTTCGAGACGTACTCGTCTCATCGTCAGGACACTCACTACACAGGAAACCAACGTACACAGATACTATCATTGATAATGAAACCAATCATCCGATTTCTCACAAACACGCTACCTTCCATTCCATGTTACACCGATTGGTTAGTGCCCCTTTATCTAAAATGATTTTGAAATTGAACTTGATACTATTAAACAAATTTATTTTAATAACGGTTTTACCGTTAAATTAATTGATACCCTTTAAATAGAAAACTAAAACAAAAATCAATAAATAAATTCTTATATCCTCCTATAAATGCTAATAAAGATAAAACTTGTTAATGGAGGAGAATTTCATGGTAAATAATACCTCAACTAAACTTTCAAAATTCTTGCCAAAAAATATAAAACCTGCATTCTGCACTTAAAAATAATATTGGAAAATTATTAATAAATCGTTAAGATAATAGTTATATATTTGACAACTCAAGAGTTTATCAACTCCAATGGAGCTCGTGCCCATCAAGATACATTAGGAGGACGTCACGTAGCTTCAATATTCGCAGTAAAGAACACATGAGATGATCGAATAATAATAATTTTTCAGAGTTTTCTAATCATCTTATAACTTCAAATCACGATTTTGATAAGGATAAAGGAGTAAAAAATTATATTAAAATATAAAAAAAGGACTTAAATGAAATAATATGGAGATTTTTCACATTAAAGAGCCCTAAAACATGATATTTTCTAAATAATCAAATAGGTTTTCAGTACAGCCCTCTTTTTTAATTGAAAATTAACCAATTGGGTAGCCCCACCTCTATCCTCTCACCTTCCTACTAATTCTTCAATATAAGATATTTTTTTACTAAGCTTAGTGCATTTTTAGACATGGTGGTGTATAAATCTGCATGTAAATTATGTATTTTTGAAAATACTATGTACTCGTATATACTACGTTGATGATACATTGGTTGGTTAGAAAATTTGTCATTTGGCAATAACAAATGAACAAATAATCTTATGTAAAAAAAGTCAAATAAATGGTGAAGGTGGAGTTGTTTTTCAGTATTTGCATGTTGGTGTAGTGAGCGTCCTGACAAAGAGACGGTTAAGTCTCGAAACCGGTAGACTAAAAAGTCGGTAAGTGGTTATATACTAATATTTACTAACATTAGTTAAAATATTTGCCCATGAAGTTTTTGCTTGAAACATAAATAGCATTTATTTTTATTTAATAAATTTAAATGTGTAATATAAAAAAACCTGTTTGTATAAATACTGCAAAATATATAACAAAAAACATTCAAAAAATAAATACTCAATAAAATTTATCTGAATGTAATGTAAATTTGATGATCATTTTTACGCTTATAAACGGTATTTCACTTTAAAAATTTTAAAAAGACTACATGTTTTCTAAATTATTTAAATTCAAGAAATATGTAATACGTTTTACTTATTTAGAAACGTGACAGGTGACAGATCGCAGGCTTATTTCAGTGTTATTTTACGTTGAACGCAGGTATAAACGTGGAATACGTTTTTATGGTCGCTTTCCCAGCTCTATACCGGGCATAACTTTATGCGAGGTTTAAAAGTAAAAATTCTTACTCTATAAGAATGCCTCGACGTAATTTTATACCAGGTTTATATGTAAGGTCCTTTACATTTTCCTGAATATAACATGTCGTCACAGCACCGTCCAGAGTCTTTAGTATTGTAAATAACATAGACTTAATCGGTAGTCCCTTCTCAAAAAACTTTTTAATTTTCAGTCGGGAACGGGTTTGAAATCAATTCGGCACATGGCACAATTAATTTTTTTGTTTCAGTTTTCAAAACTATCCTAATCATTAGCTATACGTAGTTAGCATAAAATAATTGTATATCAGGATAGGAGGAGTGCGTGCGGTGGAATATCAATGATGCAAAAACCGCGTCAATAATGTAAATCCAATTCTGGTTCACTACAGAATTTACTCTATGATTTACTGTTCTCCTGGCGTCGGTTAGTCTGCGCCGTGACTGTGAAAAGCCTTATCCGCAGCAGGGGTGGGAAATCAATGGAGTGTGTGCTAAAATTGGCAACGAAACAACTCTGCAGTAATACTAAGAAATACAAACAAACACTGTCGAGCCAGAGACATATTGAAAATATTTGTCCAAATTAACCAAATAATTTAGATACTGTCACGATAAAACATTTTTCTTTTCCGCCGTCAAAAAATATGAAATAATAACATTGGTCGTACACATTTACATACTTAAACTTGCTTAATAAAATAAGAATGTTTTGTTTTAAGAATTCGAAAATATTTTCCATGTGAAAACACTCCATCCACATACCCAAAAACCGTTTTCAAGACAGGGGGTCTTCGTATCGGTTTCGCTCATTTCATTTTTCTTTGATTTGTCAATAAATGAGTTACTTCTTAAAATTTATATATTAAAATTTCAACTTTACAAACCACGATTTTAATTTTATTTAACTCTACTGGTTTCATGCCCTTTTCACTGAGAGTTTGGACAATTGTATGGAAGCCACGTGTCGGATATTGTCATTCTTCGTCGTGATCATATTTATTGCTATTACACGAATGGTAGCAAAAACTGTGTTGAATTATTTGTATTTGAAAAATAATATTTTTTTGCATAAAAGTTTCGATTTGCTGTCTTAGCACATAAGCTTTCGAACGATAATAATATGTATCGGAATCGAACGCTTATGCATCGTGTCAACATTTCGTGAAAGTCAAATTATGCATATACGAGAGGGTTTGTAATAATATTAAGTTTGGTTAAGTTTTTTGTAAGAATATTAAGATTGTATATATTTATTCGGATCAAGTCTCAACCAAATCTATATCTAACCACTTGTCTATATTGAGTACATTGTTTTATACATGACATGTGGTAAAAAATTGCGAATGTCAAAATCATCAAGGTCGTTTTTCTCAGTTTGACGCATTTAGACTTGTGGCACTCTAGGTGGGGTGGGAAATTTATATATTGTGCCACAACCTTTGGGCTTGGGGAAAAAAAAACAAATTTAAAAAAAAAGTAAATCTACGTCGGGTTAATTTTTAATCTATTAATTTCGAGAATTTCCTGTTTAACAAGTTTATGGCCTTAAGGTGCAATATGAATTATTTATATATTGTTTTTTTTATTTAAAACTAATCAGAAATATCATTATATGAACTCATTAGTTAACATGAAACACTTTGTTAATGATCCTTAAGACAAAAATAATTTAATTTAATTTACTCTCATATAATTTAGAATTCTCTATCCTTACCTCTGTTTTGTATAAATACATAGAATCTCTTTTAAAAAAACCAGTCCTAAAGATGTCGCGAAAGCGATGAAACTGGTCACTGAATATTCCAAATTTGTGGATTAAAGGATCACTCGTAGTGGGAAAACGAATCCCTACGCAGATGCGTGGTGAAAAATAGCGGGAGGCAAAGCCTTAGGGCTTCGACGATATAGTGGACTGTATTTTAAATTTAATATATAAATAAATGAATAACCTCGTATGCAATATCAATCAGTCACAACCCAACAAATGAAATGGATCAGGAATGGAAGCCACTAACCTGGTTCGTTTATATGGAATTGCGGTAGTCCGACTGGTCAATTGCGAGCGGCTCCAACACTAGGATAGGCCCCCGATCTGGAGCTGAACACTGGTGGTTGGAGTAAACAAAGTCTATGATGCGGCACCCGTTCAACAAAATAATGTTCACGACACGAAGTCTTGCTGTGGCAGGTTATCAAAGGATCCTGGCGGTGGGAAGTGAACAGTTTTTGTGGGTAAAATGATGTTGAAGTGTGACAATAATCGACAAATGCACACTTACATAATTCGCAACCAACTCGTCTATTATTTCTATAAAAAAAAATATAAAATATATTTAGATTATGATCAAAACGGAAGAGAGTTTTATTAGAAATCTATAAAATTTATATGATGAAAGAACTTTTATTAGTAGGCTCGACGATAATATTTTATGGGCTTTTTGTACATTCTTTCCTATTTTCGCAAGCAGTTTATGCCCACTCTCCGCGCCATCTTTATTTTACATAATAACTACTGCGCACACAATAATTTCATCGGCTTGTGATTTACGCACACCAATTAGACTTAACTATCAACTATATCTACGCACATTACAGTCAGGGTAAATGGATCATTCACATCGTCTTTTGACATTAATAAGGGCTAGTTTGAAGAATTAATTTTAAGGAGTAAATAGATGTTTCGAGTATGTCCAAATGTTTGCAGGCTGGCTGGATTTCCTCCCTAGGAAGTTATTTAGATTTAATTCTGTTGCAATAGAGAAGGAAACAATTTGGAGAAGGGAATATTTAACGAGTCGTAAATGACTCGCTGGGAGTCAAGTTGGGGTAGAGTGGGATTCGAACCACGGACCTTTGAGCCATGAGTCCGAGATACTAGCCACGGGACCACTACCAGATTCAATTTCCTCCCTAAGGAGTTATTTAGATCTAAATTTGTTGCAACAGAGAGGGAAAACATTTTTGAGAAGGATATTTAAAAGTCTAGGCATTTAGTTTTAAGACCTGTCATTGGCTGATTGAAGTGGCCACTTTACATACTGTATAATATTCTGCCGATGTTTCTGAGAAAATCCAGCCAGTCTGCAAACATTTGGGCAGACTAAAAAAAATGTTAAATTAAGTGACGGTAAAAGAAGAAGTTTAAAAATTCGAAAAGAGTTTTTAGGCTGTCTAGTAAGTGAATTGGTTCAGCCGGATGAATCTCACTCACATGATAACGGTTTCAGCTGTTTTACTTCACAAGTCAACAGATGCAACAGTTGATAAAATGTGGATGTGCAAACATAGGCAGAATGGGGAATGTTACACAGTGTGTAAAGTGGCCTTTTAAACCAGCCATTGGTAGGTCATATGCCCTGTAAATGCCGAGACTTCCGTATTCTCTTCTCAAAAATGTTTCCCTCTGTGGCAAAAAATTAGAGGTAGATGGATCATTCACATCGTCCTCTGACATTACTGAACGCTGTTAAAAAAGGAAAAGCTTCATACTTTGGTCACATATTCCGCAATGAAAAGTGTGCCTTTCTCCAAATTAATATGGAAGGAAAGATAAAGGGCAGGCAGATATGTGACGGAAAAGAGAAAAGAGCATCATGCCTCAAAAATCTCTGACAGTGGTTTGGTGTGCCGGATGCAGCAGCGCTGATTAAACTGGCCCAATATCGTGATGAATTTAGAATGATGGTCGCCAACCTACGGTAGGAACAGTAAGAAAAGAAAAAAAGGATGTTCTAGTTTAATAAAAAAATTACGTTTTCGTCAAAATCGACAAAATTCGTTGCTCGATAACGTTACATTACTTATTACTTTTTAATGGAATTATATTTTTTATATTTTTTTTGGAAGAATATTTTGGTTGCAAATATTTTATTTTTGCAAGTTTTTGGATAAATTTTAATATCTTTCGACGTTCATGTGATAATTTATCTTGAAAGAAATTTATTTCATAGTTTAATATTATAATATCATCGTGTCAACCGATTTAAGTGCTAAATTTATTATAAAATAGTCACTACGTAAAAAACAAACGTGGATTGATTCGTTAGAATTGCTTCCACGGGGATACTAATTATCTCAATTTGGGCATGCGCTGACTTGTCAATTCAGTAATGAGCGACCGCCTCAAGGAATCAAAAGACTAACGCAATTCCATACTCCAGAATTAGACGAAGCGTGGGTGTATGTTGTATTTTACTTCAGTCCGCGCATAACTGCGACGTCAAAAGGTTGTGTGTGGGCTTGCCGCAATTTTTTAGAAGCTATTTTTATGCCGTCATAAGAAAGAAGGACGCATTTTTTTTTCAATAATGAGTTAAATACACATTCGGAATCAGAAAAAAATACGCATCTACTAAAAATACATCTATCTTCCTAAAATAACCACAACCCTATTATTTTTACTAATAAATGAGACTAAACTGCAAAAAGTTTTGAAGATTACTAAATATAAAAGGCTATTCCGACTTATTTAATTATTAAGACTGATTTATATACTAATTTCTTCTTCCATTCCGTTTTTAAAAACATCTGAAACGAATGTACCTACTTGTTTTCAATTAAATTTAAGATCTGCTGGTAATTTCGAAGTTAATTGATTATTAGGTCGGCGTTAATAGTATGAAAAACAGTAAATGGAGAGTAACGTTTATTTCATTTAGTTGAGTAGAATCAATACTTATCTATCTTAACACTAAAAAAAATACGTTTACTTAATTACTAAATAAAAAGGGCGTTTCTAGCTAGAAACGTCATTTCATTGAAGTATAACATATTTTCTTGCATTTTTTACTTAAAAGAAGATGAACATGTAAAATTTTAAATATATAACCAATTTATATATTCCGTTAGGGCAAACCATAATACATACTGTCGCAAAATAATATCCTTAATTTTTCACACAGCGAATTTTTCAATCTCCGAGTTACAAAATGTTTATTTTCTCGGTTTTTTGTTTTATATAGAACGGTTCTTCTTTCTTATGACGGCAGAATACATGAACATCGAACCTATCTGAGATAGCTACTTTATTTTAGTGCTATTCAAAATTGTTTTATTTCTTTTTTGATATGCATTGTTTTCTTAGTTTTTTTTACAGGTTCAAAATATTTAGATATTTTTTTATTATTAATAAAACATAAAAAAACTCATTTGGGACCGTACATATAAAGAAAACATTTTTGTGACAATACATATTATCATACATAGTTTATACATCCAAAATAGTAGGAAAACATTATTTATGAAACATAAAACACAGTTCTTTACATCATCTATATAAATTACATAAATAAGTATTACGAAACTATTTTTTTATTAATATTTTTATAACTGTAATATTATTTTCACTTTTTATTTTTTTGAGACATCTTAATTTGTAAATAACTGTTGATTTTGTTTAAAATGCCATGTTTTATTTATAATTTTACTAACATGTATGCATATTATTTAATTTGCAACTAATATATAAAAGGCACTAAGTTCCGTTTGTTCAAATAAAATAAAATAATAGAGACGTTTAAAAAAGAATATGAGAATCTGATAAAAAAATAAATAATATGAAAATCTTACAAAAATGATGGTACTAAAAAAACAAAACTGGCAAAGTGCATGAAACTGGTGAAAATATTTTTTAAAAACTCCAAAAAGCTTGTGAATCCCGTAATCGTAAAGACCCTAAGTTTTCAACCCAGATGTAATATATGTCAATCTTTACAAACTCTTTATAGGTTAAATCCAGCATTTAACGATTTCTGATATTATTTAAGTAATTTTATTTGATGTTCCCATTTTGGTATATTTAATTTTGTTATTCGATTGACTTCCTGAACTAAAAAATGTTACACCAAAAGAAATCGATTCACTGCATTATGTTCGTTGAGTGCAGTAGCTATATAATCCAGCTTAATGCAGTTAGGATTCCAACTACAGGTGCATACGATCATTGAACCCAGAGTTATTTAAATTTAGTTTTGAACAAACTAAAATGCCTTTTTTTAAACTTGAAATACTGCAGAATTTTTAATTGTATTTAAAGATACATGTTATATTTTTAGTAACCCACTAAGTTTAGAAACTTTCCAGTTGGTAAAATATATTTTTAAGCGGATTTCATTTTCTCACTTACATATCGCACCTTTAGAACGAAAACGACGAAAAAAATCAACTTTTTGGGATTGCAAAAAAATCATGTAAATTGTGATACCTTCGTATTATTTCGTCGATTGTTTTATAAAAGTAAGTAAGCACCAAATTTTGAGTTAAAAATTGTACCGAAGGCTTTCAGCTATGAATCTTTAAAAAAACCTTATCAAAAGAAATTATTATTACAATATTTGAGTTTGTCCAAATGTTTTTTTTTTTGCAGAAAAAAGACTGAATTTCACCCCTTTGGGAGTAATAAAGATTAACAAATTACAACAGGGATGGAGAATACCTTAAAGAAGGAAATATGGAAGTATAGGTATTTACAGGGCAAATGACCTGTCATTGGCTGGTTTAAGTGGCCTCTTTACACACTGTGTAACATTCATCATTTTGCCTATGTTTATGCCTAGCCATGTAAATATATCAAAATGTACAAGATATAGCTATTATATTTAAATGTTACATAAATGAATGTTTTAGCACACGCGTTCCGCCATGACGAGTTCTTTGGTACGATTCTAGGCAAGTTTAACAAACTCAAAATACTGTTGAAAACTTTTTCTTTGGCACTGTTAAATGACGCCTTAGACTGAAATTTTAACAAACTTTAAGTGCAGAAACTTGATATTTTAATGATTTGTACTGTTGTATGTTTCTTTTGTTTAGGTGTTGCCAAAACTCTTAAACAAAGTGAAGATACTAAATGCTTAGCACTTGAAGTAAGATAAGAAAGAGTTTCAATTGGTAAATAACTGTACTTATAAAACTTTGAAATCAAGCAACAAAATATGTTTATCGTTTTGATTTACCTACATCTTTTTTTCAACAGCATGACAAAATGTTTAAGGATATGGCTGGGTTAATAAGTTCAATTAACATTTCATTTATTTATATATATGTAACTAACTAACTAACTAACCATCACGCCATTTCCCCGAAGGGGTAGGCAGAGAGGATAGAACGCCACACCACTATGTCCTGGCACACTTCCTTTGCTTCCTTCACATTCATACATCTTCTCATGCACGCACGTCGATTATTCCGACTTTTCACATGACCACTTTCAAGAATTTGTTGTACTTGATCATGCCATGTCTTTCTCGGCCTTCCTCGACTTCTACAACCAGACACATTCGCATCATAAATCTTTTTAGCCGTTCTTTCATCATTCATTCGCTCCACATGACCGAACCATCGCAAAAGACCTTTCTTAATTTTGTCGATAATGCTTAACTCAGCCTTACATTCTGCTCTAATTTCGACATTAGGGCACCTATCATACATTGTTTTTCCGCACATTCGCCTGAGGGATCGCATTTCAACAGCATTCAGTCTACTTTCGTCCCTTTTTTTCCAACTCCATGCTTCGCTTCCATACATTAGGGTTGGTACCAGAACTCCATTATGAACTGCTAATTTAGCCTCTTGCGATAGACACTTATTTGCTACGACAGACTTTAAGGCACCATTAACTCTGTTACCGGCACTAACCCTCCTTTCAATATCCTTGTCCATATTTACATCTCTAGTAAACATACTACCCAGATATACAAATTCTTCGACCTGTTTCAAACTATCTCCATTTACTACAATCTTACATTCAGTCATAGTTACATTTCTTTCAAAGACCATGACGTTCGACTTTTGCTCATTCATTAGCAAATCACTCTCCTTGCACACTTCGTAAACCTTTGTAACCAAGGATTGCAGTTCCTCTTCGCTGTCAGCTAGGAGGACTGCGTCATCGGCGTACAGTATATATATATGTACATTACAAAATGGAATATCTTAATTCATACATATAGAAATAATTTTGAAAATTGGGTAAAATTAGGTATATTTAAAAATAACACATAGGTGAACATAATATTCAGAGAATAATATATTAAAAAAGTAAGAGAATCATGTAACGAAAAACTCCCTCAGAGACGTGAAAAATGTCAATGTCCATAGTAATATTGTTCAACATAGAGATAGTCCTTCTAATAAGCATAACCATTGGCAGGTTGTTCCTGTATATTGGAATGTGAAACAGTCTATGCTGACGCTGTCAAAGGTGATTATCTGCAACATGCTCCGCATAATTTCAGGGTTGTCAATAATACCGCGGAACGATCAAAAGAAATGCGTTGGTAAATATACATTCCTCTGGTCTTTAAACTGCTGTAACCAAGCATACTCTGGAGGAACTCAGTGGGATAAAGCCATGGATAATATTTGCTCTTCCTCATGTAGAGAAACCGAAGAAATTTCTTCTGAACCCTCTCCACCATAAGAGAGAACTCAAACTTACACGGTCCTCAAATCATCGAGCCACTCTCGAGTCTACTTCGCACCAACGAGTTATAAAGAATTCTCAGTAATCGTGTACTACCAAAAACCCTGGTAGTACGCAGGACAAATCCTCACATCTTCGACGAACTGCTACAAACTGTTTCGATCTGATCATGAAATATCAGGGAATTTATCAAGACTTATAAAGCCCTGTAAACGCCATGAATTACTACGTGCTCGGAGATAATATAATTCTGTGTTTAAAATATAATCAAAACCTTGGGTGAGCGTTTTTGACTCGATGGCTACACTCAGGTAAAAATTCAGAATGTATATAAATCTATGCAATATCTAGCAGCAGTTTCCAGCAATGGTCTCTTCCCTTGGACAAAATCCAAACTTGTACACGCTTGTCTGATGTAATAATAATTTTCATTTTGATGGGTTCATACCAATCTCTCATGAGAATGTTCCAATATCTTTAATTTATTAATATCCCCTCCATTTCGTACCTGGAAAGACTTTAATTTATTATTGAGGCTGGGAATTATTAATTTACTGGTTTCAAGAAAACATAAACTTACCTACGTTGGCGTATTGGAAAATCTCATAAATATTTTACTGAGGCAAAACATGAACGCTGAACTGTGAAAATTACCGCTACATTTTGAGGGTATAAATATGCCACCTCACCCATGTTACTCAATCGGCAAGGAGCGTGGTTTAAAATGTAAAAGGTAATCAATTTTAACGCAATACTTTTGAAACACTATTTCGATCTTAAAAAAATAAATGGAATTTATGGTTCATTTCTTTTAAGCTCAGAAATTCATATGTAGCGAATTTTAATACCAATCGCAATAGATTTAAAAAAAATTAATGATTTTGTCATAGAAATGCATGTTTATTACCAAAAAAATATAATGACGTATCTCAATGAGGCAGCCTCCGTGGTGTAGCGGTCAAGACGCTTGAATCACGCACGGAAGGTTCCGGCTTCGATTCCCGATGAGAACACAAAAATTAAAATGTGATTTTTCTCAAGCCTGGGTGCTCTGTGATGTAATTCACCACTGTAATTAGGCCTCCTGGCCTGTTGTAGTGCAAATAAAAAATGTAAAAAAAATGTCAAAATGAGGCTCAAAGCCCTGAGTCAATATAAAATGGAAACTGGAACCATGAACATTTTTAAACAAAATAAAGAAATTTATTAAATAAATAAAAGACGAGTGATACTTTAATCCACAAATTTGGAATATCCAGTGACCGGTTTCATATTTATACAAATCAGAGGTAAGTATAGATACTTCAAAGTTATATGAAAGTAAATTAAATAAAGTTATTTTTATCTTAAGGATCATTACCAAATTTTTTTATTCGAGTTAACTAATGAGTATAATGCTATTTTAATGAGTTTAAGTATTTTATTTTATTTTTTGTGTCCCATCTTTCGTGAGTGCGATTTTGTTAATTATGGTTTATCACTCGTTTTATCACTCATGAAGTCACGTCGATTTATCACCTATGAAGTATCACTCGTCTTTTATTTATATAATAAATTACAATAAACTTCCATCAAGAATTTTCACTTACAAACTTAAATGGTTTAAAATAAAGAAAGTATAAATTAAAAATTATTTCATAAACACATATGTCTACAAACATCTGGACAACACGTTTAAAAGTACCCAAATAAACTTATGTAAAATCTCGCAGTAGGCTCCTGAAATGGACTCTTCCCTTAGAAACTGAATAAATTTCCAACCCAGAATAAAGGAAAAAAATGTATGCAGTAGAGCTCCGTTTATCTGATCTGCCGGCATCTGGATTGCCAAATATCCAGACTGTTTCCAGAAAATAAAATATAAAAGAGATGTTATAATAATAGTGCTAGTGTATGTACGAGTATATCTATTTCTCTGGTCTAAATCCTGGGATTGGCTGGCAGCAATTACATTCAATCTCCTCCTCCATTCCTCCCTGTCTTGTGCGGCTCTTTTAAAGTCAGCATATGATGAGCAGCGCACGTCCTCTAATAGGTCCTCCAGGTACTCTCGGCGTGGGCATCCCTTAGAATTTATCCCCTTGGTTATCCCCTCTAATATGACATGCAGGAGGCCTTCTTGACGTATTACATGGCCGATCCACCTCGCTCGCCTTTCGGACAAGGTCCTGAGCAGGTGCCTTCCACCTTCGATTCTTTTGAGAACCTCCTCATTTGTAATGTGGTAACGAGTATATAGGTTTAACTAAAATGACTTGAAAACGAAAAAAAATTGTGTTGTCAATAAGTGAAAAAGTAAAAATTGTGGAAAATGAACCCAGAAAATGATCTTAGAGTAAATTTTGCACTTTTTTTCAAAACATTGCCCTAATTTAATGATTTATCCAATCATCCGGATTTCTGCATATCCAGATATTTGGCACGAATTAATCCGGATAATTGGAGTTTTATAATATTACTGAATAACCCATTAACACTACATAGTTTTTTGGTCACTCTCTCGGACTGATTATGCGTAACGAAAATTGACAAGCTCGAGGTCTCATATTCTAGTTTTTCCTACCTCAAAAATTTAACCAAATTTGTTTTTTTTTGTAAAGATTTTTTAAAAAAGATTCGAAAGAAAAAAAAAACGTCAGCACGTTTCGCTTTTTTCAGTTTTTGTATTTGTAAACCATACGGCCAAATACGGCAGATAAAACAAGGCGATTTTAGGGCTTTTTGTTTACAAAAGATAATTTATCAACAAAAAAAAACAGCGAAGACACGTTAATGATGGTATCTATTGTGTGTAAAAATCATCGCTCTAGTGCCATAATCCAGGGAGAAAATGCGGGAATACGTTTGTATGAAGAAAAGTCAGACCTTTTTTATGTAGTATGTGCCATGCGTAAAATTCCCGTCCTCGTATTTTATCACAATGTCTTGAATTTCGAATTTCATCACAAAAGGTTATTTGCAACTCTGAATATTTTGAAGTATGCTTCGATTGAGCCCTTTATTGAAAATCGTTTCCTGAAAAGCAAATTGCTTTTAGGAAATTTTGGCAATCGAAAACGTAATGTACATAGTTATACGATGTTGAGTACCATCCAAAAATTTATAAGGGTTCTTAAGAAATGTTAAGCGTCCCCTATATAAAAGTCAAATTCGAATGTTAATAATTTTACAATATTTACATTAATCCTTAATATTCCGTTACTTCAGCCACTCAGGCAAAGTGCTCGATGAAAGGAAATATTTAACGAGGGGTAGAAAATACAAGGGTGAGCGAGAAGGGCTGCGACGGTACCGGGGTAGCATAAAGGTTTGTAGGTAAAGGGAGGATACGTTGGATAGGTCAAGTTTCCAAGGGGCGAATATACCTGATGTACCCGCTGAACTTGGCATTGTATAACGAATATACTTTTTACCTTATTAGGGTGAACAGCTGATCGCAATCAATAAAACCAAACAGTTTATATATTATTTTAAGTAAATTTGATGGGTTTTGCTATTTTTAGACCGTATCTTAAAATCTCAAATTGTATAATCAATAGAAGGCTGATTTTGTATTCCGGTACAGTCGCCTTTGCTTTCCGAAGTGCAGTTTTGAAGATAAAATAAACTACCTCTCTCATAAAACTTGCGCCTTACAGCCAAACTAACTCGTTAAGACGTTTGGCTTTTAGTAAACATATTTAAAAAAAAAAGTTTTTTGTTTTATTCCACTTTTATTTATAGTTTTTACCAGTGTCCGGGTTTTGTCGTGACCGACATCGTCAGACTAGTAGAAGACTTCTAGTATATTATATTATATTTATGTGCAAGCAGGGGTTGTAAATCATGATTTAATATAATTATGGGAATAAAAAAGTTTAATCATAAATAATGTATGGGTAAAGTAAAATCAACTGTACTGTAATTAAGGTTAAACCAGTTTTTTCTAGTCTGACGATGTCGGTCAAGACGAACCCCGATCACTGGTTAAAATAATAAATTAAAGCAGAATAAAACCACACACATTTATATATTTATAAATTTACGGAATTTTTTTACTTTAATTAAAATACAGTTCCGCCAAGAAAAGTCAGTGGAAAAACGATTTTTTTAAATAAATAATTTATGAGTTCTTCTTTTGAAAATAGATTTTCTTTTAAATATTGAGATTTTTTATACCTAGTTGTTAGTAACAATTGTAAAATGTTAATTGAATTGTTGGTTATATACTCATTCTCTTTACTTATATCGACTATGCTTCTAAACACTGTTCTATCTTTAAAATTGTTATAAAGTTTTTTTTTTAATTTCATGCTGTTTATATCCTCATTAATTAATTTATTTTTTAACTAAAAAGAAACAATACATTCGACATTGGTATAATGATCACAACTTCTTATGTTTAGATATTGCTTAGCAATTATTACATATAATTATCAAGAAAGTTTATAAAATCATTTTAGTTTTTAAATTGAATAGCCTAATTAAATTCTATCATCATAATGAAAGTTATGATAGTAAATTATACTAAATTATACCAACTATATAACAAATTATTTTACCTAACTAACATAAGGGACTAATTGATTTTATAAATTGCGTTACAGTTCTCCTATAATTATTTAATGTATCGTTAAAGATAATATTAGCATTACTTTCTACATAATTTCATATCCTTAAAAAAAGTGATTATGCATTAAAGTGCGCCATATTATTATTGAAGGTTGAAAGCTAAAATGTAGCGTACGATCTCAATCGCCGACTAGGGACATTCAGGGGTACATTCACCAAACAAAATGTTTTATATAACTTCTATGTATGTAAAAGCCTAATAGCCATGAAAAATTAAAATAAAATAAATGCGAACGTCCCCTTAATAATCTACATACTTCAATTAAATTACTTTTTATATGGGTCTTATGTTTTGTTTTTGCCGATGAACTAATAAATAATTTAAAAAACATTCCAGAGCCTTGGTATCTTTCTGTTGTTATAATCGGACTGTTATCTTTTAAATAATAGGCATGAAAGGTGGTTGATGGATTTCCTCATTAAGGTTTTAAAAAAAAACAAATATTTTTTATAATCATTGATCAATAAGTCCACTTATATTCACTACACACTCTCGCATACACACAATACTCACACACCCATACACATATACACACACCCTCACACACCCTAAATATATATACTCACCCTAACTTACATGTATAATAATAAAACGGATACACTAAATAAGAGTACGCATTGTTTTTTATTTATTTTATTGTGACTATTATTACTATAATATATTGATACACATTTAAAAAAACTTATTACTACTAAGATACTTTATTAATGATTTAGTAAAATTATATTCGATTGTATAAATTGCATCTCTCTTAACTTAAATTTTATTAAAATTAATCTTATATAAATTCTAATAAACTGCTTTTATAACATATAATGGAAACTAAATTTTGGTCTGTATACAATTTTTAATGTTTCTTTTGTGACTATTGGTGTTCACATATAATTGGTGAAAGTTGTTTAGTGTTAGTATTTTTTATTTTGTAAATTTTATTTATATTGTGATAACTTTTACTGTTTTTGAACTGAAATTAAAAATAAATAAAATATATTCAGTATCGTTAAAGATTAAGGCCAAAAAATATTTTTATTATTGCGATTAATATTTACTCTTGATATTTGAATTAACGGCAAATGGATTTCATTTAATTCTTTCTCAGACAAACCATTTTGTGCCATCTGAAATAACAAAGGGTACACTAAGAAAACCATAAAAATATGGTCACAATCTTAGATGCTCTAAGGTCACAATGCATGAAGCATCATATCTGATGTAGTTATAATTCATGATTTTGGGAATGAATGCATTTTACTATTTTGATTAATGTAAATCTCATAAACATACCTTAAGCTTCTCGAAAATAATTCATTTAGATCCAAGATTAGTCGAACAAAGCACTGATTTTAAAAATAATCTCCGATAAAACACACTCAACCAAAAATTCTCACCTGTCAAAAAGAATGAAGTTTTAAATTGGTTAAAGTTAATAATCTTCCTTTGACACTATTCAAATATAAATAATCATAAGAATGCTAATTGTGTATTTAAAAGATATCTACAGATGTCGTTGAGGAATATAATCAGAAATTGCTTACTAATGCAAGTATGCTGCCGTATGAAGTAAAGGGTTAGGATTCACCCAAGTTTACGGGAACAGGAAAAGTTTTGTGCTCTTGAATCTTATTTTGGATACCAGAACTTAATACAGGAACATCTGATACTTTTGAAAAGCCTTTAGAAATGTATGCATAACTTGTTTTCTGTCCGAAATTCAGAAACGTTATATTATTTCAATAATTATTAAATTAACACAAAAAAATAAACATTGATGATTTATTTCAGTTAAATTATTTTATTTTCAGTGAGGTAATTGGTTAACAAAAAATTATGAAATACGTTTAAAAAAAAAAACGTTCTTTAAAAATATTATTAAAATAAAACTTCGTTATCAGTGTCGTTATCGCTACAGTTTCGGGAGACTACTCGACATCGACGGGTAATATAAAAAAAACCGAGAGTTTAAAAAAAAAAATTATATCACCCGTCGATATGAGTGTTCTCCCGAAACTGTGGAAGAATAAAACTGTGTAACACTAATAACAAAGTTTTATTTTCATAATAATTTATAATGAATTGTTTCGAAGTGAATGCCGATTAATGGATAATAGAATGTTTTTGTTGATTTATTTTAATGTTTTATATTCAGTAAAATACAAAATTTCGTTCACCTTAAGGGTTCTGTTTTTTTCGTATGAATACATGTTTAAATTTTTTTTTAAATTTTTTTTTTTATTTTTTTTTTATTTAAATCTTAAAGTAGGGCACACATATCATACATATTGTTATGTGTGTTCTAATAATAACATTGCAAATATATTTAATTTATAAATTGTTTATCACATATGTCTTGACCATTATTTTAAATTTTGATATGTTTTTTTCTTTTTAAATATTTTTTTCCATTTCGTAATACTTTTTAATTGCTTTAAATAAAATTGAATTTTGTGACTTTGCCTTTTTCCTAAATGGAAGTCTAATTTTGTTTATTTCTCTAGTATTGTGATCGTGTTCATGCTGGTTCCGATCAATTTTTTTCCAAAATCCTGTTTTTTTATTAGAGTTTATAATTTTATTAACAAATATCATTGTATTGTAAAATATTCTTTGTTTATATGTTAATAATTTCATTTCGATAAAATGTCATACACTTGTTTTTACAATACGTCCCTTTTTTGACATCTTCGAAATACTTTTTTCTAAAAAAGGTTCGTTGTTTTGTTTAATTGAAAAAAAAACCTATTGAAATATTAAAGAAAGTGATTTTATTTTGGTGGTAGGAAAATATACAAAGAATGTGAAGCGTTAGGGTGTCATATCGATTATTCATATAGCGTATTATGATGGTTTTCCCATGTTATTCCCTTTCCAATTTCCATTTTACGGCTCAACATGTCTACTAACTAAGTTCAATATCCCGTTTGTTAATTGGAGTACATTATAAACCTCACGGAACTTTGCTTAAATAGCATTCCTGCCAAAACTTATGTAAGCCTCGGCGTCATAATTGTTCGGCATACATTGTTACACACATGGCTAGGGCAAAGTAACACGAATTCGGTATTCCATTAAAACAACCCTTATAAATAGTTTTATATGTGTTTTAATGACAGACATATTCCTAAAGTTTGAAAGGGAATCAAAATATTTGGTTGTACGAGTTTTAAGTTATGGCCATATTAAACGGGTCACAAAAGTAAACAAAAAAAGAAAAAAATAGAAGATTTTTACAAATTACTTTTTTTTTCTTCTTCCTGTGTATCAGGACCTAGGGTAGGCATCCTTGTCTTGCGAACTCCTCAACTCCGCGCACTTGCCGTCCATTCGCGAATGTTCCTCAGCCAGTTCATCTGTTGCCATCCAACTCCACGCATTTCCTCGACCTTCTTCATAATAATTAGCTGTAGTAGTGCATGTGCTTTCGCAAATGATGTGGTCCAGACATGCTGTTTTCTCTGCGTTTTTGAGGACAGCAGTAGGTAGTAACTTTCTTAAGAAAAGCATTTTTTTGACTTTTAAAAATAAAATACGTACAAAAAATTGACTTGACGGGAAGCGAAACATATTGTTTTTTTAAAATATTTTTTTTCCTATTGAATTATACCCGTATGCAGAGACAAACCTTAAGGTGGGGAAAGTACATTATATTGTCTTCACCTTCGGGTTATTCTTTGCATTTGAGATTAGAATATACTTTCCTCACCTTAAGTTTTGTCTTTGCATACGGGTATTAGAGTCTGAAAAGTGACTCCAACGGATTAAAAAATATAAACGTACTGAATACAATAAAGAAAAGAAAACTGGAGTACTTTGGGCAAGTAATGCTAAGCAAAAAATATTTCATTTTACCTACAAGTCATTATAAAAGGAAGGATTGAAGAAAGACGAAGTGCAGAAAGAAGGCGCATCTCTTGGCTAAATAACTTGGGAGACTGGTTCCATTGCAACCCTCAGTCCTTGTTCAGGACGGCTGTTAACAAAGTGAAAATTTCTGTGATGATAGTCCACCCCCATCGGGAAGAAGAACGATATGAACCAGAATTCAATTTTTCAGTGTATTGATTCTTCCATTTTATCTAAAAAAAACTGTATATGTGTTGTTTAAGCAGTTACGGCGCTAAAATAAATAAATAAAATAAACGATTTTTTAGACCAATATATTAGATATACAAACACAATTACCCCCTCTTCTATCTCTATTCCACCATAAATAAGCTTACATCTTTGCATTTTTTATTTATATGCTTACTGTTTTTTCTTGCATACTTTGGAATTAAGATGTTATCAATTGTTCTAGGTCTTGTACTTACGTTTTGTGAGGTAGAAACATCACCAAGTATGTAGTCTTGTTAGATTTGATGTAAACAATTCTTTAAAATAATGATTTTATATCTAGAGCCCCGAGTTATTGAAACAATTGGACAGTAGGAAAAGTAGACGGTTTTTTTAAATATAACTTTTCAAATTAATTTTTGAATTTTTTCCACTGGTAAAATATTTGTTTAAAAGGCACCACCCCATCCGATTTTTTCTAACGGTAATATATATCTCTTAATGTCTTGAAAGGCAGTATATATTTTATGTTTTAAATAACTTGGCGTGAAAAACGTGAGAAAACCTAAAGATAACCACCGTTTTACGTGTTTGAAAAAATATATATCGGAGCACCTTCCAACACACTACGATCGTAAGAATTTTTGGTGTTAAAAAATTCTCGGCATTTATGTAACCTTGATCCACAAAATTCTGCCTTAAATTCGAATATGCTGAAAGCATATAAATATTTATACGTATTGGAAAAACATTGAGGTAACCAAATGTTGCTAGTATTAAGCTCAAGAACTTCTGATACTTCAATACACATGAAATCTTATTGAAAGGGTAGCTGATTTACCACTCTCAAATTCGAATAAGTTTGTATTTTTATTTTTCACACATCACGTCAAATACTTTACCCTAATCGTATTACCGATTTAGATATTTATGTTACGCGATAAATGTATAAGAAAAACTATGTTTATTTATTGATTTGGAGTTTATTTTGTTGAACTCCATACGAAAGTATAAAGTAAAAACTTTAAATATAAAAATCAAACACTAATTTGACTCTACAGAACACTTTATTTTATTTTTACAATCATCATCATCATCATCATCAGACGTCTCTTGTTCAATGGTGAACATAGGCCTCCCCCTTTAGTCTCCATCAGTGGCGGCCACTGGCAGAAAAATATGGAGGTTCACAGTGTGTAATTTGACAGTTAAAGGTATTATTAGAACATGCATTTTCCCTAAGTAGGCAATATGGAAACATTTCAGTTATCATTTCTTAACATTTTCAATTTTCAGTTAAGTTTCATTAGGTAAAATATTCGTACAAATTAAACTTAGTTATTTTTTGTAGAAAAGATCAATTCGTCGTTCTTTTTTATTTCTGAACATTTCAATTACACGAGAATTAAAATGCGGTATTGTCTGAATTAATTGTCTTTCGATACTTAGCACGGACAATGCGTTGAGACGGTCTTGTGACATTGTGTTTCTTAAAAATTCGAAAAGTAGCGTGGATGCTTGGACTAGACAGAGGTTATTATTTGTATGCTGATTTAGAGTCAATGTTAAATATTTCTAGTCTACAGAAACGTAGAACTAATATTGATTCCATACATATGTTCCGCATACTAAATGGTATAATCGATGTTCCATCATTACTGGAAAGAAAAATTCCATATTCCGACTCGTAGATTGAAAAACAATGAAGTACTGTTCATCGATCAGCATAGAACAAACTATGGCCTTAATTCTCCAATTCTCGTATTTGTCGTACTGTTAACTCAAGACAAAATTTGATTTTTTCTGTTTAAGTTTACAGCGATTTAAAAGAGCACTAAATAAATAGTCCAGATCTTGTCTTGATGTCCCTCAATGCTTTTTTTCTTTTTTAAAATGTGTTGAACTATTCTTTTGTTGTAATATTAAAACCCTATTAATTTTATAAAAGGACAATGTCCGTTAATTAATAAATAAATAATAAAATAAACATACAGTTATCATAATTGTGGGAAAACACATAGTTAAGGACAAGGTTTACTGTTCAATTGGTAGTGGGGGATTTAGGTACTTATATTTGTAGTTCGGATTAAAAACAAAAAAGTAAGCATTAATTGACGAGATAATTAATGAACCTTTAAAGTTTTATACATTTAGATCATTGTTGTAGAAATTATTTTAATAATAATATAATAGGTTGGTGTTCTTTAATTATAATACTATTCTTACTCAAATAAAATAATACAACACATGCAAATAATACAATCACTAGATCCTCAACACAAAGACAACTAAAACAAATACATACTAATACCACTTTCGGACAACGGGATTTTGAGTATTATGCCATTATAATCTATAACCTACTTACACTGTCTATTAAAACAATTAGAAATGAGAAAATTTTCAAAAAGGCTATAAAAAATCTGATGTTTCGTTAGAATAGAGTATAATTTTTTTTTAATGGCTGCAGGCCAGGAGACTCGATGAGGACGTTCAGTGTTTTTTTTACTATTATTTTTTGTTAATAGACTATCAACTCAGCCAAAACATAAACCTATATCGTTATGTCAGCGCTGTGAATTTTCAATGAGTTTTGTATTTTTTATTATTATTACACCGCGTGTGACGTCACAAGTTTTCTTCCATATTTTCCAGGTGATATTTGCTGATTAGTCTATTGACTTATCGTGTACCGGTAATCTATTGCAGCCCTCTGATAATTGGTTGATTTGGAAAAACTAGTGACGTCATTTAATGAAGTTCGTTTTTATTATTTTTTTCATACATTTTCAAGAAACTTTGCCGGACAATTTAATGCTCTAATTTTTACCGCAAGTGAGAAGTAATTTTTAATACCTATTTTACGGTAGCACTGAACTTCCTCGTTATAAAATCAAATAAAATCACTAGTATTAAATAAATAAACTCTTTTCTTATTGAACGATAATCTACTTTAATATAAACAGGTGATAATTTATACATTTGAATATATGATTGGAGAAAGGAGTTTATTCCGTCATGGGTTGTGGATTTAGTAATGTAATCTGTTAAACTCTTCTTACATCATTCGATTCAGTATTTTTGCATTCTCATGAGCTAAAATGCTTCTTTGCTTAAATTAATTTATTTCATCTTGCATACATAATATCCTGTTACAATTTCCTTTCTATACTTGAATATATTAAGGGCACATCACCCACGCGTGGGAAAAAAAATTTCGTCAAAATGGTTCCAGACTACTAACGCATACAATTGCAATTTTTGAACCCACACTGTTTCACGTTGCACCAAGGGTCACATGGATTCTTACCTGGTAAATTATTTATTTTTACTCAGAATAAAATTGGATTACCCTAATCATTTAAATACTTATACCTTCGAAACTTTAATTATATACTCGTTCTCTTATCGAGTTTTCACATTTAATTACAAAAAAACGTATATATTTTTCAAAATAAAACCGTAATTAATTTACATGATTCATTTTACGATATACTAACACAGGTATGTATAGATAATTACGGTCACTAATTCCAAGAAAACACACAACAATTGAGATAGATGTATTATGTATTTAATTGACACTTTTGCGTGAACGAAACAAAAATAAGAAAACATCGCTTTATTTAGAATTATTTAATCAAAATAATGTTTAATAAAATATATCGTTTCCAGGGGATTTTTTTATACAATGAAATAAAAGAAAACATGAATTTGATAAACCTGTATAACTATCATTCATGCAAAAGTAACAGAAGGCTTATTCTGTCGTAACGTACTCTTCCCAAGATAAATGTTGTATATACATACGTAGTTGCTTGCCAAAAAATTTCAGTTGATCTAATCATGTTTATGAACATACTCCTTTTATCGTTTATTTTCCTGGTTTTGCCAATACACCGTAAGACAAATCACAATGGCGCTGGTGGCCCCGTGGTATAATGGTTATAACTATTATAAAAACCAATATATAAATATTATTTCCGACGAGATTGTAAAACATAAACGTGATTTCCTCAAGCCTGGGTATTCTGTTATTATCACTGTAATGAGGAAATTTACCCTACGGGAAATTGTAAACAAAAAATGTTTTCTTACGCTCGGTAAAAATTAAAGCGTTTGATTGAAAAGAAAAGTTTCTTAAAAATTTATGAAAAAAATAATAAAAATGAACGATTTTAAACGACAGCATTAGTTCTTTCAAATTAACCAATGATAGTGTTGTGATATATTTTCGGTTTACGGGAAGCCATTTTATCAATCAGCAGCACTCATTGAAGAGAACTTGTGATGTCACACTTGGAGTAATTTCAAAATAAAACCTTTAAAAAATCGAATGCGGTACATAAACGTATTCAGCTACGTTTAATAGTATATTGAAAAATGGGAAAATATTTAAAAACTATCAAACTTCTACATTGTTTTTTTCGAAAACGAGCTTATAGTTTAATTAAACATAAAGCATAAAGCTCTTATACATAGTTCTTAATTTTTTTGTTAAAAAATAAATAAAAACATCTCATTTTTTATAACATGTCAAGCAACGAGAAATAACACATGTAACAAAGTGAACTCCGTTGTGAAATGGCTAAAATGCTTAACTAACGCACGGAAGGTTCTGAGTTCGATTCCATATTAGAACACATTCTTAAAGTGATTTTTCTCAAGTTTGGGTAATCTGTGCTGTAATTCACCACTTCAATATTTTTATATTATTTATTATTATTTACATTATTGTGGTGTAAAAATAAATACAAAAAAAGAATATTGATATGGAGGATGCTGTTCTTGCAAAAAAAAGTGTTATTTTTTTGGAAAATGTATTCTTAGCAAAAAACGGGACACCCCAAAATGTGTTTTCAATGAATGAACATGTGACCAATTTATAATACATATTTTTTTAAAGATTAAAAGTTGTCCAATTAATCGTTGTTCGTTGAAATGTATTTTTCTATCTGTTTTAACGTTTTGACATTAATTTTGGTTCAAAATTTTAACATCTGGGCCTAAGAGAAGTATCTAAGTAAAAATAATTATATCAACTTTATTTTTTGCAAAATTTTACCCCATTATGTTAAAAATGTATTAAAATTATTAAAATATAATTTTTGTGTGAATTCTTTCTATAGTGATTCAAATTTCCCCTAGCGAACAGCAAACATTACCATTCATCTATCTACAGTTGAATATCATTGATATGTTGGCACGTGTGGTTTTGGCTATTTGATCGCTTATTTTCAGCTATAACCACAAAAATCCGGATTTCGTACTTTTTATTTTACATGCATTCTCCCTCCCAACTCTCTACTGTACCACCTGCTAACATAAAGTGAGATTTTAGATCAGCGCTGTTCAACCTGTAACTGCGAGAGCAGCGTGTTGTCATATAGCATTTTATAAAAGAATAAGTACCGCAGAAAACTAAATATTCCGAAACAGTTTTATAAACACTACCATAACAATCATAACGCCTTTAAAAAAAAAAAAAGTATTTACAGCATTTTAACTGGGGTATTTATGGAATTCAGGGATTTTTTTCACGCTTAGGCTCGAAAGGTTTAAGGCAAACACCGGTTTTGCTTATAAAAATACTTAGGTAAGATAAAAAGTCATCTTTAAATATAACGTAAAAAATATATTTTTTAGATATTAATGCTTAATTCGACATTAAAAGTTTTTTATTCGTTAGCTTCAGGCGGCGTTTTATATAAGGCCCGCTAGGTTTTCGAACAAATTTCAGAAGATAAAATATTCTCCATTTTGCGCGAAAATTTTAATTTCCTGAATACAGCGTAGAAATTCTATTTTCTTCCATCGTTACAATATTTTGTTTGCTCAAAAAAAATTAATGAGTAAAATTTTAATATTAAAATTAAAAGTTAGAAGGTCAGGTGGGGCAAGAGTGACTACGGGGCAAACGAAGCCAAATCTCATCTATCAAAATCTATAGAATTAAGGGCCTATTTGGTCAGTCGGTCAAATAGATCTATGCGTTTTTGTTACAGAATTGAAATATACATATATGTAACTGTTGCTTTCCATTTTTTTTTAAAAAGTGGCATACTTTTTGACAGTATTTTTATTTGACACTCTCCAAATTAGAATGAAAGCCCCATTTTTGCTCAATTGAATGATTGAAGGTAAAAATTTCGTTAGCGGTTACAATAGTTATTTGTATGAACGGAGATAATGTATTTTTTGTGATTATATGTAACATTAGAAAACAGACGAAAATTAAATGACTTACTTTTTTTATTAAAAATAATAACCTTAATGATCGATTGTTATCATAAATTTGATTGATGTGCGAGTGCCTGGTCGAGTTACCCGATGTAATACTTTGTTCTACTGTGGTCCATCATAGACCAATCACAACGTGAATCTACAGTAGTGCGGATGCATGTACTTCTGACCCAATGTGCTAACAACATCGATGTCTTTAACGTGAGTCTTGTCAATTTAAATAATCAATGTATATGTTCCATATCAAATAGAAGTTAATATTATTTTTATATTGTATTATAATCTTATTATTATCTAGCTGCTTTGAACTTTTAAGCTGTATTTCTTGCATATATTTGTATTTAATATGTTTTTTTTTTTAAATTGAAAATATCTTATGCAATTTTTTTAATCTTTTACTGCTTCTTTATATCGTTTAAGCCTTACTTATAAGATTTCCTTATACCAGGTAAACATTAAGAAATAACTATACCCGATTTTACTGTTTATAACCGATTTAAAAAAAAGCTTACTAATAAAAATATTTATTACCTGGAATAACCATTCACTGGTAATTTAATGCTTAATTTTTTTAAACAGTCAACACTGATATGTGCGCGTGCGCAGTATCTTTTCTATCAACAACAAACAAACGTCAAAGTCAAATCGAGACTACTGTCAGTGTAATGGAGAACATAGAGAAAACCGTTAGAAAAAAATCGATTTTACCAAAGAAATAACATGCCTCATATTCTTTTTAGAAAAACGACATTTCATTTTAAATTCTCTCTTTGAATAATCCTTAAAAGGGTCGGCTCTTTTTTTTTATAATTTTTGTGCGCGAGAAGGTCGCAGGACTTCAAAATTGTTTGAAATTAAAAAAAAAATCTGATAACCTATCCATTTTGATTACCGAAAAATATGACTTTTGACAGATCGCGTGCTTATTTTAGCGTTATACTGTGGTAATATGCAGGTATAAGTTTCTATGGTCGCTATCCCAGATTTTTTCGAGTTTGACTCTATGCGAGGTTTGTAAGTAATACTTTTTGCTATACCATAATTATTCTACTACTCTTCTCAAGCTTAACTTTATACCCGATTTATAAGTAGGGCCCTTTGTTTACTTACTATATTTCTAATAACTATTCTGTCTTTTATTTCTTAATATTGTATTTGTAAAATTTTATCAGTTTATACACAAGTGTTTGATTATTACTTTTTTGTATGTCAAGAATAGTCTAAAAGTAGTCTTCACTTTGTTCCTTTTTGTACACGCTTATATGACGCGTAATTACTAGATGAATCATGTTACAATTGCATTTATATATTTTGATCAGAAATTCTTAAAAATAGAAATATTGTACAATAATACATTTATGTTTATATAAATTTCCTCATAATATTTCAATCATGTTTTAAAATTAAAATGAACAGCAACCTAATATAATATTATTGATATTTTTTCGACAACAATTATCTAAATTTACAAAACTATAAGGTTTCATTAATTATCTCACAATACATACTTGTATGTCAATAAATACTTACTTTATTATATTTTCCCCGAAATTCAAATATAAATACCTAAATTCCCCATTACCTATTAAACACTTAGCCTCACCCATAACCATTGGTTTTTCCCTCAATTATGATTAATGTACATGTTCATAAGATTATTTTTATTTTCTACTTAAGTACCTTGAATTATATAACTATATAAGGACATTCAATCCAAATAATCTTCACATTCGTTTGAAAATGCCCTAATAAGGCGAAACAATTGTCATGAAGTTTTTATTTTTATATGTTTATATTTGTAAAAATAAAATAAAGTGTTCAGTAGACTCAAATCAGTGTTTGATTTCTAATTATAAGTTTAAATATGGAGTTCTACAAAATAAACACCAAATCAATCAACAACAATACTATTAACAAAAAGGTACACATTGTAAAAAATACAGCTTCAAACAACAGCCAAAAACCGTAATGTGGAAAAAATGTCCACAAAGTCATCTGAGTGTGGGCCATTCATTTTTTTATTGCTCTATATGAAATTATAGTACATACAATATAACATACGACACTTCTACAATGTATCTTGATTATTTGTGCTGGAAGACAAATGAGAGTAAATATAATATTCATATAACAAGGATTGAATCGGCGCAACGTATTTTTTTAAAATCGTTAATAATTAGAATTGGATCAAACACTTTTATAATTAACTATTATGATCGTACTTTCATATCTTCAGTTTATGATTCAGAAGGATTTTGGCTGGTTTAATATTTTTTCACAAATTAATATCTTACTGTACGGATGCCCATGATATTCTTGCTCAGATTGACCTTAATGTACCTCACCGTAACTTGCGTACCAAGGCGTGCTTATTAAAATGCACGTGCTTACTAAAATGCATGTACTTATTAAACTGCATGTCGTGTTGGTTTTATATTTTTGTGCAACAACTATGGTGAACGTGTATAGTGGGTTTTGCATGTTGGTTTGCATGTAGGTTTAATTGGTGTCCTGACGAAGATACGGGTTCGTCTCGAAACCGGTAGACATAGAAAGGGCGGTAAGTAGTTACATACAAATATTTAATAACATTTCGTAATTTATTATACTTTTATACTTATGAAATTTGAACTCTGTACCTTAGAAGATAAAACACCGGAATCCACTTTTTGCAGCTTTGAAGTTAAACAAACAAATAAACCATCACGCCGTTTCCCCGTAATGGTAGTCAGAGAGGATATAACGCCATATCACTCTGTCTTTGCATACAGACCCCGCTTCCTCTACATTCATATATCTTCTCATACGCGCACGACGATTATTCCTACTCTTGACATGTATATCTTCAAGTCTTTGATGGACTCTATCGTGCAATGTCTTTCTCGGTCTTCCTCGTTTTCTGCATCAATCAACACTCGCATAGTAGATCCTTTTAGCCGTTATTTCACTGTCCATTCGCTCTACATGTCCAAACCGACGCAGCACCCCTTTCCTGATTCTGTGTATAATGCGAGTCTTAACCTTACATAGTTCACGGATCTTAACATTTGTGCACCTATCATACATCTTTTTACCATACGTTTGCCTAAGGGATTGCATTTCGATATCATTTAACCGACTTTCATAATTATTTTTCCAATTCCATGCTTCGCTCCCGTACGTTAGAGTTGGCACGAGAACTCCATTGGAACTGCTAGTTTTGAATCCTGAGATAAACATTTGTTTGCCAAAGTAGATTTCAGTGCACCGTTCACCCTGTTCCCGGCTCTCACTAATCTTTCAATATCTTTTTCGGCCTTTCCGTCCCTAGTAAACATACTTCCCAGATACACAATTTCTTCTACCTGATTCAGAATATCTCCGTTCACACTGATCTCACATTTAGTTATATTTTCATCCCTTTTAGTTCTTTCATATAGTTATCGATTTATACGTTGAGCAACCATGATGACATTACACATAAAGTTAAAAATGCAGAAATTATCGCAAAATTATATTTTATACGCAAATAAAATACCGAAGTCCATTTTCGTCATATAAATGCTTTTTTAAGTTATAATGAAAATCCGAAGACCACCTTGTTTTATTGCAAAAAACACCAGTAGTCCAAAATGTGCGATTTAAATGTGTACTACTGTTATCAAAAATCAAATTATTTTACATTGGAAGTTCTTAGTAGATTGAAATTATCTCATTCGGTACAAAAGTAATGATGTTTTGAAAATAGCATAATCGCAAAATCTTGTATTAACTTTAAGGAACAGAACATAGAATTAAGAATAGTTCAGAAACCGCATACGCACATCAAACAGAAGGCAACTCAACTACTCATAAATGAGTAGGTTTACGTTTTGACTCATTAGTTTCTTTATAGACGTCGCTCAGTACGCAACTCCTGATTAGAATTTAACCATGCCGTGTTGTATCCTTTTAAAGTGTAAAAATACTGCTAGGATCTTAAAGAAACAGGATGCAATCACATTTCATGTGTAATTATTAAATGAATGTGTTTGTCACTAATGCATTACTTAAAAATTTAATTATTTTTCCATCTGTCAGATTGTCGAAGAAACAAAATGGAAATTTCGTTAGTATTGCCAGGGTAGTAAAATTATTTACCCTACTTTGCTCATATAATAAGAGAAATAATGAAAATTGAACCTCGGATTAAACAACGCCGCGGTGGACATTTGGCCGACTTTAATATTTAACATGTTTAAAAAATATCCGTTTTATGTAAAATAAAAATGGTTCTATATTTTGAGTTTAAAGTTAATTAATTCAATTACTCTTAAAAAATGACCCTTTACTTACCTTCTCTGTTGTGTCAATCAATGTTTCCGAGTGCACAACAAAATTTTAGAAAAATTAACAGATTGTTTTTTTTACCTAACATTTGTGTTATGGTGATATTCTTCGCGATCTGCCAATATTACTCGGTGACTTTAAGTATGCACGCGGCAAAAGTGTGTCTAAGTGGGGGAATTATTGGACACAGTCCGATGTATGCAAATATGATTCTACGCTCCTTCTGGACTATTCTTATGCACAGAACTACTTTCACATCTCCTTTTCAATGAAGACCTGCAAAAATATGAAAGGATATCTGGTAGTCCACCTCTCAAGAGGAAAATTGGTGAAGAGAATAACATGTCAGCAAGTCTAAATCAAGTGAAAGAAGAAGAAGATGACTACTACTATTTTTTTTTCTATAAAACTCAGTTCTAAAAGTTATGCTCCATTTTATTAAAACCGATTCATAAAACTTAGTAAAATTAATTTGATCAATCAGCACGTGGATTAATCTGAAAAAAATATTCGATAATGTTTTAATCCATCTGAAATTATTCGGCTCTAGCGTACTGCTCATCCAGTGTTTTCGCCGGGCGTTCTGCGCATGCGTCCTTCTGGGCTCAATACTGGTACTAGGAGAGGGGATACCGCGCTTCCCCCACCACCCACCCACCCCTCTTCAACCCACTGACTTGCCGCAATAGAGTTACATTCAGATAATGTGACAGATCTAAAATAAGGACAATTCTTTTCAGTTAGGATGAAACGTAAACATGATGAAACGTAAACATGATTCAATAACGTTTTGATTTTACGTTTTTACGTAATAAGAAAAATAGGTCAGTTGATATTCACCACTTTTACATTTATTTTTTATTCAGTTGCTGAGTTTCGTCGTGATCGATATCTTCAGACCGGTGGGAGAGTAAAAACATGATTGAGTAATAAAATAAACAAGTCAATGCAGGGGTTGTCAATCATGATTTTATTTAATTAAGGAAATAAACGAGTATTATATTATAAATATCTGAAATCAAGTATCGTTTTTAGGTATATAAAAAAATACTTAAAACTAATGAACTTCTTGCTGGAATTGTTTTTATCGTTTAATTATTTATTATACATATAATGTAGATTATACTGCATATACAAAATATGTATTAAAATACATTACCAAAGAAAAAGCAAAAATCAGACTCCCATTTAGAAATAAGGCAAAGTTACGAAATTCAATTTTATAAAAGGCAGTTAAAAAAATATGTCTTGAAAAAAAAAAAACTAAATTCTATCGAAAGTTTACCTTTCGATAGAATTTAGTTTTTAGATATGTGTGTTAACTACTTTTTAAGTGAAATATCTACATTTTTATGATGAAAATGTGTTCAATTTTTATCGATCTCGTGGTGTAATAGACAGCGCATTTGCTTACCATGCAAGAGGTCTCGGGTTCGATTCCCGACATGGTTCATGTAAAAACGGGTGTTCTTATACTTGAATATTTCATAGTCTCTGGACTGGTACCGGAAGCGTAAGACTGGTCATCTTACCTCCATGTAACAAAAATGATCAAGATACGGTGCAATTGGTGTACCAATGCAGTATCCTATGCACTATTAGGCGCAGAAAGGGAATGATGATGATGATGTGCCCTATTTTAAGATTTTAAAAAATGTACATTTCTAACAAAAATCGAGAAAAGAGTTATACGTTTGTTTGGACATGTAGAGCGAATGGACAGCGAAGAAAGGCTCAAAGGATTAACGATGCAAATGTTGATGGATGCAAAAAACGAAAAAGATCTAAAAAGATATGGCACGATCAAATCCAACAAACACTTAAAGATGGACGTGTCAAAAGTTGGAATAATCGTCGTGCGTGTATGAGGAGATGTATGAATGTATTGGAAGCGAGATCTATATGCAAAGACAGAGTGATATAGTGTTTCTTTCCCTTTTCCTACTTACTATGGGAATACGGCGTGATAGTTTGTTTGTTTTTGTATAAAAAAATCATTCTATATATCTGTAGGCGAGAGGTAAACCACAGTATTTACAAAAACTAATTTTTTCAGGACTTTTCAGGAAACAAATTAGTGATTACTTTAGACGTCTAATGTTTTTCTGTGAGATGCTATAAAATATTTTAAAAATATACGTTTGTTTATTGATACACATTTCAAAAATACTTATTTAAAATTCTTTGAGAGTACTGTATGTTTTCTCACTGTAATGGACCTCTAATTTGGCATGGAGTGACAATAATTAAATGAACAGATAAATTATCTTTGATATTTAAAAAATTAAGAGTTAATGCAATTTACCATGTAAAAACTAAAAATTTATACAAAAAAAAGATTTCAACAAAGTAATGTGAAACTTTATTTCATCATAATTTGAGTTACCGTAGTTCACCTTTCTCATACGACAGATATTAATAACATTTAATAGAAGTTTTGACAAGTTGATGTCGACAAAAATTTTGACAGACACAAAATATTGTTGAAAATAAAAATTAATTAGTTTGTGGTCTAAAAAAGCAGAATGGTAATAATTGGAGTCTACTGCAGGCGAAGTGAACATAGTGATAAAATGGTAAAACTTTATATTCGATGTTTTAGCTCAATGGGATTTTTGTCTATTGTATTTACTAAACTTTTGTTGTATTTTTAGTTCACAATGATATTTCGTACATAAGAAATCAAGAAAAAAGATATTTAAGTTATACCAATTACAGAAATATAACAGATATAAGCAATTGATTTTCATTATCCTTAAAATATACCTAAGCTAGTTCATTTTACCTGAAATAAACTTATTTATTGTAAGAAAAAAAACATTTCATAGAATTAGGTTACTTCTGGGAAAATAATGCTTATTATTAAATTTGAATTATTTTTAATCTAGATAAACCCCATAATTCATCATCTATTCCTTATTTGCACCTCACAGTGTACCGCATTGGAAAAGAAAATGTAATGTACCTCGATCATCTGTGGCTGGAAAGCAAGGTGATCAGTCTAACGGTAATGTACATCATGGTCTTAACGCTCCTATATACCTCCGTGAAAATTTTCAAAGCAGTTCGTGGACCTCTTCGTTCTTATTCTCAAAGCACCCTCTTAATACTCACCTACAATTCCTCTTTCTTCTCTAACTCATATAGTGTCCAGGCGGCTTGACTGTGGAATCATCTCCTTTCTCTTCTTTAATCTCTCCCCCTTTCTTCTTAACTCTTTATTCATTTTTCCTAATAAGTAATAGTATTGATTTAAGGTCATTTATATACAAATACGATAATTTATATTTCTGTATCTCTTAAACTTTTTTTAAAATTTTGCATTTTATTAAATATGTTATGAAATTTGAATGATAAATATTAAATTTTTATTTTATTGGTTGGTTGGAAGAAATCGCTATTTGGCAATTAGCTCGCCAATGTAAAATTAACAAAAAGTTAATAAATAAAATGATTTGTTCCTGTAGAGGAGAATACACGGATGCAGATTAAAGACCTATAATTAACATTGTATTTCAGGATTTAACTACACAAAATATAATTATTTATTCCCAGGAGAGCAGACATTAGTGAAATAAGGAAAAGTTGGTTGTTTTAAAAGTAACGCCGGAGTTTTACATCAGAAGTAACCGCATAAATGGGGTAAATGGCAGTTGCACTGAGATAATTTCAAGATTGCAATTAGACGCGTTTACTTTGTAAATTAGCGACAAAACTTATTGTTTGCTAAAATATGGTTAATATATTGTTCGGCTCTTTGTCATCTTAGGCTCGATTCCCGTCGAGGTTGATGTGAAATATTTGTTTAAAATATGTTTTGAAACCACAATATTTCAGTTCCGGGACTAGTTCACGAGGCGTAAGTCTGATGTACTTCACGTATTAAAAAGTGATCTTGACTATGCCGTTGATACCTATACCAATGCAGTGCCAGATACATCATTAGGTACGGAAAAGGGAATGATGATGGCAAAAACCGTTGATTACCTTAATAAAATAAAACAGGAATATATTCTAACGACATATTTATAATACATACCATTAGTTTTGAAATTGCTTGTATATATTCTCGAAAAACTGATTTCATGAGGAAATCTTCAAAACTGGTTGAGTTCAAAAATATTTTATTTTTTCAAAATATTTTTGAACATTAATTTTCGAGAATCGCTTTTGCTTCAAATGTATCACTGTCATTTCTATTTACTCAAAAATAGTTTTTAATTTGTAATTTTTATTTTTTTTAAATTTAACTATGTAATTTTTGAAATTTCATCGAATTCGTGGTGTAGTGGTCGGCCCGTTTGCCTACCATGCAAAAGATCTCGGGTTCGATTCCCGACATGGTTGACGTGAAATATTTATTTCAAAAGGACCTTTTACACTAGAATATTTCATAGTCCCTGGACTTACCGTTCATGGACTATGCAACCATCTTACCGCTATGTAACAAAAATGATCAAGATATACTTCGATTGGTGTACTAATGCAGTGCCCTATGCATCGTTCGGCATGGAAAGGGAATGATGATGAAATTTCAAATTTCCTTCATGGTTCTGATACAATATACTTAGATACTACAGAAGCTAAGTCACATTTACTCGTATTTAACACAAGTGGACATGACCATTTTTCAAGATTACTTCCAGCTTTATCTTCGTTTATTTATTCACATAGATTGAGATAAATAATAATGATTGTTAAATTATCTTTGTTAAATCATCAGATTTATTAATTACACAGAGTATATTTTTCATAATGTTTATCCATTACTCATTCATGTGACCTGCGAGTCGTTCGAATATTTTTTCATAAAATTCATATTTCAGATTAAATGCTTAACATAAATTCAGTTGCTTTTACTCAAATTGGTTTCAGTCAGAATTATTCAAAATTGGTCATCTGTATGAATCGGTTATCACAAGGATTTGATTTGAGTGGATAGCAACCAAATTTGAATGACAATTTTCAACGTTTGATTGGAAATTTGAGAACAAAATCAGTTTCTAGTATTTGCAGCAATTCAGCAGGTATTATGTTTATTTTGGTATTTATTAATTTTATAATTTACATGTAATTGAAAACATGATTAGTATAGAGCAAATAATAAATAACATGTTTTTAATAACAAGATATTAGATTTAAAAAAAAAAAATATTTACCGAAGAAACAATTTTGACGAAATGAATACAAAATTACAAAATGATTTTTTTGATGTTTTATTGAATTTTTTTTTACATAGGCATTCTTTTGAACAACTATTTGATTTCCGCATAACTGCAAAAGCAGTTTTTTTGCAGGGATTTTTCCCTTTTAATATTTTGGTAACACAATATAATAATGTTTTCATAAAAATATAAAAAAACTTAAATATATCAATAAAAAAAAAGTTTAAAAAATTCAATACAAGTAAATAAAGCCTTTTTTGATACTGAAATTTAAAAAAAAAAATTACAAACAAACACATTTCAACACTGTTTTAGATTATTTGCTTCCCCCCCCCCCCCTTTTTTTTCTCACTATACTTAGAATTTCAGAAAAAAAAAATTAAAACAAATTTTACTTCATAAACGTTCTTTTTAATTATGTACATACATAATTTAACATCAACAACTTTGTTTTCAACCACTTATTTTTATATTTTTTGGAGATGTAATGTTTCTTAATCTAACAAATTTGTAAATAAGTTTTCTAACTCTTTTAACTATAGCATTTATTTGTAATTTCCATTTGAACGTGGTTATACAGAAAACAGCTAGACATAGAAAAGTGAAACTGAGATAAGAGCACTTTTGTGAAAAGAGTTATTTATGACTTCTACACGAGGTGATTTTCACAAAAATGGCGCTATATAAATTATCCATACATTATTTTTATTAACAGTTGGAATGTTTTTGACTTTAACAATGTTAAAGGATGAATACATGTAAATGATGAACAAACAAGAATCTAATTACGTATTTAACCAGTTTTAATGATTTTTAAAGTTCCATAAGATTTATTTTATGCTGTGGGTGTTTTCTGCAAATTGAGAAATGCTGTTTTAGTGATCGACACCTTTTCAAAAGGTGATGAAATAGTTTTTTTTGTATAAAAGCGTTCTGGCTGTTTTTAGTAGAACATAGAATTGATTTTACTGCACCCGATAACATCAATATGGTGGCCTCCGTGGTGTAGTGGTCAAGACGCTTGACTCACGCACGGAAGGTTCCGGGTTCGATTCCCGGTGAGAAGACAAAACTTTAAAATGTGATTTTTCTCAAGCCTGGGTGCTCTGTGATGTAATTCACCACTGTAATTAGGCCTCCTGGCCTGTTGTGGTGCAAAAAAAAAAAAATCTAATTTTGCCAAAATTGTGGACTGGCTGATTTCGGCAAAACTACGTTCATTTCATAATAGTATCATATTATACCAAGGTATTTTAAATTATTAGAATTTTAGTATCGTACATGTTTGGCGGCAGATAAAAAGTATAAGATAAATTATACAGGTATGTAAATTTTCACGGTTACTGTTTTTAAAATGTATATTTTTTGTGAGATCCCGTGTTAGTTGGATTCGTTCCAACATTTTGGCTACCATAACAGCAGCTTTTTTTAGTATAAACTATATGGTAAGAAAAAAAATGTGTCTTCGTGCTAGTAATTTGTACCATGCCACAGTCACCAGTGGGCACATTCCGTGTCATTTTTGTAGTATCTAGTGCCGGAAACCATGTAGACTTTAATTTAAATCCGTCGTTATTGTTTATGTTATTTGGGTGTCTATCGGAAATACACAGTGCACATGGTTTCGGCACTATAAACTACAAAAATGAAATGGGATCTGCCTACTGCCGGTCGCGACACGGTACAAATTACTAATACATAAAAACATAGTTTTTTATGCAAAACACATGGTTTACTCTGAAGATGGCTCCTGCGATGGAGGCCAAAACTTCGGAACGAATTTAACTTATAAGTGATCACATAAAATACATACATAAAATAATTTATGTTTAAACTTTATAATAGACAGAAATATGACACAAAAAATAACAATCACAAAATCATAATAACTCATTTTAATTATTAATAAAAGTTCTTAAAAAAAACTTGCTGTTAATTTAATATTCAAAAATAGTCATTTGATCACTCATAATATTATTTAATGATTCTAAATATATAATATGCCGGCTATAATATTTATGCGATTTTGTTTCGATTTGATTTTTTATATTAGACAAGATTGACATTTAAATTGTCTAACCTTTTAATCTCCGAATTTAACATGCCTATATAATATTGCGAGAAGACTTTCTATTGTGGCACAAATTTTCTGTTTGTTTAATAAATATAATCCCACAAACCATCCCTTCGGTTTCAAAACCACCCGAAAGCAAAATAAATAGGGTGAAGGATTATTTGAATGAAAATTTCAAGCCCCATGAATATTTTGGTCACTCGAGAGGAATGGGTACTACTACATTAATTACTTTCTATTTATGGGAAAAATAAAAAAAATATTCCGATTTAATGGTTAATTCCTAAATCCTATTTATATTAAGGATATCTCGAAGTCCTTTTTATAAACAATTTATTTGTTAATAAAAAAACAATATCTTCAAGAACCAAAATACTGATTAATTCATCGATTTTTAATTGCCTGCATTTTTCTTATTAGCCACCTCCGTAGTAAGTGACGAAGACCTCCTTTCTTCATAGTAAAGTGTAGATTTTTACTTTGTTTCAAATTTTGTATAAAATTATATGATTCTGTATTAATAAATAGAATTTGTCTTTATACTATAATATACAGGTCGCAGTGACGTTAGGAGCTTGCATAGTACTAACCCCCAACTCTAAGAAGATTAAGCTACTAATCTTCACAAATTGAACGGTTCGGGTAGGTAGGAAAAAGTTACCCTAAAACAAAATCCCCTAGCTTATATTTACAAAAGATGTGCATGTAAACAGAGTGTTAAATAAATAAATAAGACGTTTGACTCACGCACGGAATGTTCCGGGTTCAATTTCCGGTGAAAACACAAAAGTTAATTGTGATTTTTCTCGAGCTCAAGAGTCTTGGGATGCAATACATCTGGCTTATTGTGGTGCAGAAAAAAGATTTTTTTTTCCTTTTTTCAAATATTTTTTGACTACTAATTTTTGTATAACCTTTATTAAAAACTACTTTTTAATTGAAATTTTTTTAAACCTCTAAGTTGTTTAGTATTTGAATATCAACATTTCTTCAATTTTTCCACACATGAATTTTCATGAAATTTGAAAGCTGAAACCTTTATTATTGACGCGGGCGAAATGAATTTAACTTAATTGTTTTATCTACATATGCCTGAAAACAATTTTTATTTTTACGAGAACGCATGTACAGGTTTTCATATCATGTATCTATCATTAAACAATACACATGTCTACTTCTAAATGTATTTACTTATAATCTGAGACACATGAAAAGATTAACTAATCACACATTAAAAAAATATTCTACATAGTGGGTCACGGGAAAATGCGTTCTTGCTTTCTTTAGATAAATGTATTACTCTTTAATATTTATGTTGTGTATTTTTTTTATATGTGTTTGTAAGCATGTATGTAAATACACATGTATGTTTTGTATGGATATGTGTGTGTGCATGTATGCCTCAGCATGTATGTGTAATTTTGTTCATAAAATCATGCTGTAACGTTAAACTGATGAAATCAGTGTACCCACACCCAGGCTATGCCTAGGTGGAATGTTTTTCCTTATTATTTTGTTTTATTGTTATTTACTTGGACTAACCCTGCATAATTTAAAAACGAAACAATAAATAAAATAAAAAAATACGTAACAATGCCTTTGATGTCTGTTACTTGACCCAATACTTTCGGCGCCGTTACTCACCCCTTTGCGAAACTCTATCCTAAAAGTAATTTCAAATACCTCTTACTCCTTTCTTAGTTCGCAGCAATTAACCTTTCCGAGCCTTACTTGGGAAAAACTACGCGCGTTCCTGAAGGGGGTACCGAGAATACCCCAGCTGAAATGTGATAAATAAGACTGTTAAGTACTAAATCAACTTTTTTTAAACTTTTTTTAATTGCTGTCCTACCGTCTTGTAAGTAAGTCACATTGTGAAAAGTGTTACTTTGACATTTTTTTATCATATATCTGCATCTGCATACTTCTGACAAAGAGCCATTAGTGTTAAACATAAACAGCCATACATCTAATCAACATCTACGCGATACCGGTATCCGAACAGAAGTAAAAGTAAAGTGCTTCATAAATGAAACAAACGGAACCATTTGAAAATGAGCAAACAAATTCTATACAGTCCACAAAATTCAATTTCCTTCTGTTATTAGTGTACAAAGCCCGAAAAGTGATGAGTTTACCAAACAACGACTTAAAAAAAATCATTAATTTTTACACAGTAGTGTTTATTTTATTTTATTAACATAAACGGCAAATCTGACTTTTAAAAAAATTTATAAAACTAATATATTTGGCTTAGTATTTTTTTTTAATCATAAATTTCCTTATATAGATTTATAAAAAAAAATGAAATCCAAAAATCAAACAAGATTTATATTTTTAAAAATAACCTAAAAATTATACAGCTTATTCAGTAGAAATTTGAAATAATTCAAGAATAAATGTAAAAAACAAAATTAAATAATAAAACTTTCTACAGTAATACAAGAAGAAAATCATAAGTACTGTTTCATACAGCTGGGCAAAATGTACAAAAAACTGTATGTATTATAAAATGCATGAATGAATAAATATAATTACCATTCACTATCTTTGAAACAGTTCAAAAGGTTTGTTCTATAGGAACAATACCACCTTATAAAACTGTTTCACAATATTTCGAGTTTTATGCTGAATTTATTCATTTTTACATATTGTATGTAAAAATGAATAAATTCTATGTTTATGGATGGTATTGTGAAGGCCATCACCATCAAGCCGTAAAGTTGGTAGGGCCGAACACCGTTCTGGCTTGCGAAGCGTAACCCGACGCAACGTCTGCTCGGTCAAGTAATTAAACGTCGTGCAGCAAAAGAATATGTACATTTCATCTTGGCATTTCGTATCGCTCGTCCACCAGCTCCTCGCCAGTGTTCGCTATTGTAAATTCCTTCTGTACCAAATTGTAAGGATGTATCTCGTGTGTATCTACTCAATAAATAACTTCAATTATAATCCATCTTTCTCATTTAACCTCAAATCAATTCACGCGCACCCATCCATACGTTATATGACATCCCGCTCCTTTCGTTGCTACTCGTTGGATAACACTGGTTTTAAGTCACGCGTTAGTGGGGTGGTATAGCGGGGAGTTGGTAGAAATGCGTGTAAAATCTAAATCGCGGAATCTAGATTTTGTGATTATATACAAAGTAAAATTAGGTTTCCTGTATAAAAAATAGAAAACGTAGGTATACATTTTTATTAAAAACATTTTCAATTACGATTTTTAAAATCGATTTTACTTTATACCGTTTCCAGATGTACCGATGAAGACAGCGTTTGTAATCGCAGCCCTAGGAGACCCTAAATACTCCCCTTAAGCCCGGATAAGTTAAGAAGTGTACACAGCGGCCCGCATCTAAAATTTGTATTTATTTACATAAATGTCTCAGGAAATATTATTAACTGGAGCATAAAATATAATATTTGCTACTGTAAAGAGCAAATTAGGTAACATAATATTTGAGATACATTAAATATTATATATTAATAAAATAAAAAGCTAAAATAATTATTGTGGAGACGTACAGGGGCTATGTTCTGTTGAAAACAACATGCAGATATTGGTTTCGACGCTTTAAAAATAATGATCTTGATGATAAAGACAAAGAACGCTCTGGCGCACCGTAAAAGTTTGAAAACAAAGCATGGAAGCATTACTCTATGAAGGCCCATATCAAACGCACATTGAACCAGCAAAATCATTAGAAATTGATCACAAAGCAGTTTTTAAATGTTTAAAAGCATTGTGAATGATTCAAAAGCAAGCCGAGAGTCATCGAACGAAACAGCGATAATATATTCAATTCCCCGATATTTTATAACTCGCAGCTAACGGTCAAGTCCTATGCCCTGCAAAATAATTCATAACTGCGAATTTAATAAATAATTTGATTTTCGTTCTTGTATTTTTCATTTTTATTTTCGTACATGTGTCATTTTTCTTTATTTGTAAATGTATTATTTGTTCAGACCATGGTGTAAAAGTCCTGAAAGGGTTCAAAAATTGGAATCGAGTTGTGGTTAACACAAGTGTCGTAGGCTCTTGAATCGAAATTGTCTGAGGTTTGCACCCCACTATATAATAACTTTATTCTCATTAAAAAAAAAAGGAATTAAAAAAATATGAATGAATAGTATAGATTTAATTCATTTAATACCATAAACCAGTGCAAAAACCAACTTAAATTATGTATAGAATATTTAGGTAGGCCATAAACTTAATTCGAATTACAATGTAACGTATACGACATGACCTTTAAATTGGCTATGAGATCAAACGGCCACACCTTGAAACCAAAAAAATACGTAAAAGAAGTTAAACCAATTTTGGTAATGAAAAAAACAAATAGGCATTTAATGGATTGAGTTTTTTAACTGACATTTCTTGGTGAAACTGCATTTTAATAATAATAATACGAATATATTATACAGTATTCGTTTAGTCTCCCACCAGTCTGATGATTTTGATCACGACGAAACCCGGTCAGTGGTAAAATTTTAAAATAAAAGTGGAATAAAGCTATATGCTTTTTTTTATTATTATTATTATTAAAATAGGCATTTATTGGTAATGTCGCTACCCGCTGTCGAATTTCGACATTCGAATCGAATTCACAAACATTTACGATTAATCAAAACTTTTTTGATGTAAAATAAAAATGACATATTTATTAGTTTGTAGAAACAAGATTTCAGAATATGAGAAAAACTTATTTTACATTAAGGTGTCCATCAAATGTTTTTTTTAGAAACGCGAAAATGTCATTTTGAGTCGCTAAGCTTTCTTCGATACCAGGGTCTTATGAGAAGCGAAAAGGTCGTATAGTGACGGTGCCAAACTTGGAAGGTATTTATAATAATGTCAGAACGTAAATTTTGAACAAGAGACTTGGAATTACCTTATCACCTGCCAGGAACACATGCTGTGGTTTCTCTCACAGCCGATTTTGCACCCTTATTATCCTCAAAATATTTAGATACTTGGGTGGGTAGGTTTAGAACTCATTGAAATTAAAAACAAATAATATCTTAATATTATAAACGATCGTGAAATATGAAATCTTACTTACTTACTTAAATTTTGTTGTAATATTATTGTATTTGGATTAGAGAATGATTCATAATTGTAAGAAAACTTATATGTATGTTGCTCATGATCACCAAATCTTTATCTGAATTAGATGGTGCATAGGTCACTCAATAATTAAGTCAAAAACAGCGTATATTGATCATCTGTTACGGGAAGGTTAGGTTAGGTTAGGTTTGAAGGCTGATTTCAGCGAATAATAAGTACTATATTTTTGAATTATTACGAAAGCTTAGAGTCTAACGCAGTTTTTATAGTTAGTCAAAAATAAGAAATTGCCTTTTTAGATTTTTAATTTTAAGTTTGAAGTTTAAGTCTGACACGCTCAAACTTAAATTCTCCATTTTAGGTCAAAACTTTTGTAGCTTTCATTAATATTACAAAGTTGATTATATACTTTATGCGTGCATGTACAATTTAACGTAGTTATGCAGAAGGCAGCCAGTCCAAAATTTAAAAAAAAGAGATATTGATGTTATCGTCTGTAGTAAGGTCAATTCTATGTTCTGCCAGACCGCTTTCATACGAAAAACTGTATTAATCACAACATTTTTAGTTTGTTCAAATTTTCGTGGACAAGGACTGGATTTAACTCCCTGTGGAGATGTTAATAATGAAATATTACAACCGAGTTGATTTATCAAATATTGTTGATAAATCCACCTGGTCCAAGAAGATGTATAGAAATTGAAAACATAAGATTTTCAGGCGTTGCCTAGTATGTATGTAGGTGAAATAATTCAATTAGATGAATCTGATAAATAAAGGTTTCAGCTCTTTAACTTAACAAACATCAACAGATAAAAGGATTGAAGGAATATAGATGTTCAAATATGGACATAATTGTGAATGTTACACAGTGTGTAAGTGGCCACTTAAACCAGCCAATGACAAGTCATAAGTCCTGTAGATGCCTAGACTTCTATATTACCTAGTCTAAAGTGTTCTTCATCTCTGTTGTAAAAGGCATTAATCACCTTCTGAAAATTGTGGCGATCACAAAAATGGCATTTCTCAATTTGCAGACAACACTCACTGCACTAGAAAAATTTTATGGAACTTTAAAAATCATTATAACTGGTCAAATAAGATTCTTATTTGTTTTATAAAAAAAAAAATTAAGTGTGCATCGTTTATCATTTGTTAAAGTCAAAAACATTCAAACTGTTGTGTGGATTTGATTCTTTTTTACAAAAGTTTTATTATCTCAGTTTTACTTTTTTACGGCTGGCTGCATACTGCATAACTACGTTCAATTTATAAAAAAAAATGATTTACAAATAAAAATCACTAAAAAACCTTCCACAAATTAAATAGATTAAAAAAAAAACCGATCCGGTCGAAAATTAAAAAAAACCCATTAAAAATCATAATTCGAAAAAAACGCAAAATTTCGGAACATACATGGGAATGATTCGGATACCCCTCAATATGAGGCACCTACATTTTACCTTTGGATGTTACTTCTCCGGTCACCTATGTAAAAAAATATGTACATGTAGTAGTTTAATTATTTGAAAATTGTTAAAATTTAATACGTCTCTTTAACATTGTGTTATTTGTATAAAACTTCTGTGTATGATTTCGGTATTTTCATTTGTAATATCGATCAGTCTCACCCCGTCGTAGCAGAAACACGAAGATAATAAAGAGACGTAGACGTTTTTGTCTTTATTAAATTTATCCAATATACGTATCGAGAAATTGTAATCAAAGAGGAAAGGCTCTGAAGGCAAGAAAGCAATCTAGTGCTGTACTCATAATGCATACCTGAGCAACATAAGCAGGTACGAGTACCTCGAACCAAAGTGAATATTTTGTAATGTTATTATTTTTTAATTTATTTTACTTTTGTACATAATGTTCATTGTACATTAGCGTGATTATAATCAAGTGGCAGTTTCTTCCAACTAACCGATAAAATTAAAGTTGTATTTTTATACTTAAAGGTACAAAACATATTCAATAGGAAAAAAAAACTAAAGATGTATAAAAATATTAATTACTGTATTTGTATTTTATTATTCTTATTCTTTGAGGTATAAGTCAGTGCTATTCGAGCTTCTGACGTCACTGCGACCTGTGAAGATCTATTGTGACGGGTCCCCGTGAATAGTTCTCGCTCTCCAATCCCTGGTCTACAAAGAGCCTGGCTACTGTTTGAAAGGCGAGAGTTTACATTTTGCTAAATTTTCCCCTCTAACTCCAGGTTCATAAAAAGCCTAACTACTGTCTGAAAGGCGAGAGTTTACATTTCGCTAAATCTCTCCCTTCGAGCCCAGATCCGTAAAGTATCAGGCTATTGGGTAGGAGGTGAGCTCTTTAATATCCTAGGGTTTGACCAGTGGTCTCCCGATGATGAAGCTCATTTTATGATGTAAAGCATCACATTCACATAGAATGTGTAAAGGTGTTTTTATCTGCACTGCGGAACTTACATCTGGAAGTTTCGGAAAAGTTCATTCTAGCAATGTATTTGTTCAATGAGCAATGCCCTGTAAGGGCTTTAGTGATTTCCCTCACTTGATTTTGGCTGATCTTTATTAGGTCAAAGGCAAACCTTTGCGAGTACCCTACTGTAATTGTATATAAACTACCTTAAATCACTACTATTACTCAATGGAAAAAAGGAAAAAAGAGTAAAGGAGGAAAGATTAAGGAAGAGCAAGAAGATGTTTCTTAAGACGTGATTTAAACAGAAATACTTTAGTAACAACATATTTGATAGTGGATGGGAGATGATTCCAAAGTCAAGCCGTATGGACACTATGATTTGAAAAAGAAAGAGGAATTACAGATGGGCATTACGAGGGCGCTTTGAAAATTAGAACGCAGAGGTAAACCATAAACTGATAGGCGTTGAAATTTTTAACGGAGGTATATAGGAGCGTTAGGGCCAATAAGTACATTGAACAGAAGTGAGAGGGAGTGATAGTCTCCCCGCTGTCTAATTTTGAGGCATTTCAGTTGCCTACGATAATCAATTAATTATCTCATAATTATACCCTTTCCGCACCTAATGGTGCATAGAGCTCTGCATTGGTATAAAACTCGCAGCGTATCTTGATCATTTTTGTTACATGAAAGTAAGATGATCAGTCTTACGCTTCAGGTACCAGTCCAGGGACTATGAAATATTCTAATGTAAAAACACCCTTTTTAAAGAAATGTTTCATTTCAACCATGGCGGGAATCGAACCTAGAACCTCTCGCATGGTAGGCAAACGCGCTGACCATTACACCACGAGGCCGACAAATATATACTGTCTACACGAAATACATTATCTACAGTTATTTATTTCAACAAAGAAGAAAATGTCTTTGAGAAGGGAAATATGGAAGTCTACGCATTTACATGGCTTATGGCCTATCCTTAGCTAGTTGAAGTGATAACTTAACACACTTGTAATATTTCCGCCTTTGTTTATTTATTTATTCTTTTAAACATTTTGTATGCTTTAGTGCCTAGGAAAATATTTCGCATAATTTTTAAACATGTCCTAAATATAAAACACTTTTTTTTTACAGTTGTATTTTTTAACTATAAATAATATAATTTAAAAATGAAAAAAAAACTAAATTCAATACCACACCAAAAAAACACACCATTTTACTTGGTGTGGGATATAACTAAAGCACAATTGAAATGTTATTCAACAATGAAAGGTTGTACATAAAATACAACATTCAAAAATACATATAAAGTGGTGATAAGACAGACAAGTAAAATAAAATAATGTTTTAACCTAACAGGTCTACAAAACTTGCAAATAAAATATCGAAATAAAAAAGTGCGAAAAATTCTAATGAAATATTATTCTAAAGAAAATGAACGAAATAACGTTGGAACATTTAAATTTCCTGAATTTTTCCATCAAATGTTTTTTATGAAGTAAAAAAGTGAAACATTTATTGATGAAAGTGAGATTCACCTGGCAGAATTATTTTACCTACTAGGCAAAGACAAAAAAAACTTGAATAATTCTGTAAGCACTCTAACAAACTCAAAAGTGTAACAAAATAACATGTGTGTGGTAACAAAAAGTTTAAAAAAATATGTGTTAATTTGGTTCACTGACAGGCTTTACTTTAACAAATTACATTGGCTTATTAAACATATGAACGCACTGTGTAATTATGCAATTTAAAATGTTGTTTTAGACATAATGACAATCACAATCATTATTTTTTATCCGCTCCGTGTGGTGCATAGGGCACTAGATAGGTACTTCAATCGCGACATATCTAGATCATTTTTGCTATAGTAAGACGATGTGATCAGACCAGGCTTCAGGTGCTAGTCCACGAATAGCGTAACATTGCAGAGTACCGAATACGTTTTTTGAAATCCATTTAATATTTTATATGTCTTGTCTTATAATTAGCCATTTTCCGATAATCCCACCCATGCCGCGTTGAGTTGGTAGGAACGTCGTGATGACGTAATTTCAGGTAACTACGAGTATACATTTATAGCTCGAAGGGTCTATGTAACAACAGCGCTATATAAACATACGTCTTATGGGAATGGTACGGATTCGGTTCCTTAAGGTTAAAGGTCGACTTGAACTTTGTTACTTTGCGATAGTGCTGGGCACAACAATTTATAAAAGGTTACGAAATATTTTTTTAAAAACGATTAATCTTCCATTAGGATGGATATTGATAAATTGTTTTATAACGTTTTATCACCAAAAAGTAAATTATTAAAATATTTGAAGCAATAAACAGAGAACACTCCGTTTTCATTTAACCTTAATTAGTTTTATATGGATTCCCTGTTATTAAGTATGTATACTAATTTTTTGCAATAAATTTATTTAAAAAATGACTGTTTTCATAAGACATCTTTATTTTCAGGTGAGTACGGATTCAATCCGTGGTCTCAAAAAAAAAATTGAAAACTTATTTACAAACATTCTTTTGAACAATTATTTAATTCCCGCCAAACTACAAAAGCAGTTTTTTGCTGGGATTTCTCCCTTTAAATATTTTGGTAACACAACATACTGATGCTTACATAAAAATATAAAAAATCTTAAATATACCACTAAAATAAAAGTAAAAAAAATAAATATAAGTAAATCAAGTCTTTTTAAAAATTTTATACAAGCATTCTTTGAACAATTATTTCATTCCCGCCAAACTGCAAGGGCAGTTTTTTGCAGGGATTTTCCTCTTTAAATATTTTGGTAACACAATATAATAATGTTTGCATAAAAATATAAAAAATCTTAAATATGCCAATAAAATAAAAGTACAAAAAAATTAAATATAATTAAATCAAGTCTTTTTGATACCGAAGTATAAAAAAAACACTTTTTTTAACACAGTTTTAAATTGTATTGTTTTCCTTTTTTTTACTCACTAAACCAAAGAAGATTTAAAAAAACAAATTTGTATACAACGGTTGTGGAATTATTTTGTAACTAATTAGTTTCGTAAATTTATTTGTGTCGTTTGAGAGAGAACGAGATCGAAATACGATTGCGTTAGAGTGAGATGGATATATGACGAACGAACGAACTTACGAAAATAAATTGTAACAGAAAAAGCCTGCTTACTGAGTACTCATAGTGCTCGACTAGAGTAGTTTGAAGTAAAGCAGAAATGCATATTTTCTTATGTAGGTTTAATGGTAAGTGTTAAATTAAACGTGACGAATTAAAAAGCTTTGAAAGCTGTAATCTCAAACTTTGACAACTTACACGATTTTTTTTATCTTCGATGGAAGTTTCGCAGACGCAGTATCAGGAAGTCCAAGGTTCGCACCTCGCTCTACCATTGCCTGTTTTCCATTTTCAATCACGGTTATTTATGACTTGAACATGGTCCCAAAATTAAAATATTTGGTAAATCATAAGATCTAAAATAATTTATTTTTTCAATTTCCAAAGCAATAACCAAGCAAACGCGCACTTATATTGTATAATTCTATTAAGCAAATAAAAAATATTACATAATTAAAATCGCATCATTTTTATTTATCTTGAAATTGGACAATTATGTTTCCATTACATGTTTTCACCTCACTAATCAGTATAGAGGCTGTAACTATACTAAAACAGGCTATTAGTCACGTGGTGATATCGATGGTCTAAAAGACAAATGTGCTAAGTACAAAACATTGAGTTTAAACATTTAAACGCCAAATGTATTAAATGAGCATGCGGTACCATTTGTACTCAATGCCGTTAGTTAATTACTACAAGAATGTCCAAATAAATAAACCAGCCGCGTGATATCCAACAGAGAATGGCCAATTTCTCACATATCGTCCAAATCCACACGGCGCGGCGCGGTAAAATCACGGTGGATTGACAATTATTATATTTTTTCCATTTATGTAAAATTCAAATGGGTGCGTAGGTTTTAACGATTAAAGTTATGTTATGTTTAGCCGGCCTCGTGGTGTAATGATCAGCGTATTTGCCTAACATGCAAGAGGTCTCGGGTTCGATTCGCGACATAGTTGATATGAAATATTGTTTAAAAAGGTATTTGTTCACAAGAATATTTCAGAGTCCCTAGACTGGTACGTAAGACTGATCACCTTACCTTCATGTAACAAAAATAATCAAGATACGCTGCGATTGGTATACCAATGTAGTGCCCTATGTACCATTAAGTGTGTAAAGGGAATAATGATGATGATGATGTTATCAATATAATATATGTATACTTTTTTTGGTGATATTTTAAAAATTTTATTTATTGTATTGAAATAATTATACATTTTTACAATTTTAACATTTCAATTTTCTTATTTTTATTATAAAATAAATAAAATAAATAAAATAAATAAAATAAATAAAATAAATAAAATAAATAAAATAAATAAAATAAATAAAATAAATAAAATAAATAAAATAAATAAAATAAATAAAATAAATAAAATAAATAAAATAAATAAAATAAATAAAATAAATAAAATAAATAAAATAAATAAAATAAATAAAATAAATAAAATAAATAAAATAAATAAAATAAATAAAATAAATAAAATAAATAAAATAAATAAAATAAATAAAATAAATAAAATAAATAAAATAAATAAAATAAATAAAATAAATAAAATAAATAAAATAAATAAAATAAATAAAATAAATAAAATAAATAAAATAAATAAAATAAATAAAATAAATAAAATAATTAAAATAAATAAAATAAATAAAATAAATAAAATAAATAAAACAAATAAAATAAATAAAATAAATAAAATAAACAAAATAAATAAAATAAATAGAATAAATAAAATAAATAAAATAAAAAATATAAAAAAAATAAAAAATAAAAAAAGAATAAAAAAAATAAAAAAAATAAATAAAAAAAATAAAATAAATAAAATAAATAAAATAAATAAAATAAATAAAAAAAATAAAATAAATAAAATAAATAAAATAAATAAAATAAATAAAATAAATAAAATAAATAAAATAAATAAAATAAATAAAATAAATAAAATAAATAAAATAAATAAAATAAATAAAATAAAAAAAGAATAAAAAAAATAAAAAAAATAAATAAAATAAATAAAATAAATAAAATAAATAAAATAAATAAAATAAATAAAATAAATAAAATAAATAAAATAAATAAAATAAATAAAATAAATAAAATAAATTAAAAAATAAAAATAAAAATAACATGTATAAAATAAACAAAATATAATAAATGAATAAAATAAAGTAAATAAATAAAACAGTATTTTTGGATTTCTGATACAAAAAAAAGATCTGAGACATCATTTGTTTCATAAAATCAAGAAAATATTACAGCCCAAACATTAAGACATACCGATTTCCCACATATTTTATCCGTTTTAAAAAAATCAATTAAATGTTTTGCAAATTCTTCGCCATTTAATTTAAGTAAAAAAGTTTTAAATTAGTTAAGTTTTTTTTTTTAAGAAAAAAGAGAATTACATTAGTTCTTATTATTAACTCAAATATTTAAATTTTCAGACCATTTCCTAAAAGTCGTAAATAAATTGTGTTGGAAAAGTGGTAATCGAGTTGTGGTAGAGTGGGATTTGAACCTTGAACCTTTAGCCAGTGAGTCCTCAATTCTACCACGGGACCACAACTTGGTTATTAATAAGTAATTATTAAATTCTAATTAACCAAAAACTTTCTAAGATTCTTTATAATTAAGTATAGAAGTATGAGAAACAATCTACCGAAGGAAAAAACTTACTCTAATCAAAAATATAACTTCGACGCTCGCGTGGAGTACTATGGTAGTCCATATATAGCACTTTTATGACGAAAACGACTCAACTAAAGAAATCTACTTTTTGGGAAATTGTAAAAGAAGAATGTAAATTGTGACACCTTCGAATTTTTCCGTCGATTGTTTCGTATTTTTCGAAGTAAGCACCAAATTTTAAAAATTATACCAAAGGCATTCACCTATGAATCTATGAAAAAAAAGCATAGTAAATACAAATTAGTTTATACAAGACATTTATTAAATAAGTCATTGTTGGATTGAAAAAAAAAACAAACGAAAGACCTTTGATAAATAAGAAAATGACATAATTTTTATTAAGTCAGATCAGGTATTTACAAAATGGCACAAACGTAAATAAGTCACTAAGATTATCAATAATTTAAATTATAAAATGCCATTAACTTAAATAAGTCACTTAGATTATCGGTAAAGCGGAACGAAACAATCACAAAGATAAATGGATCATTTTAATGTTTAAAAAAAAAAAAAAAAACTTACCATTTATATCGGAATAAAATCGACTCAACCGGCTTTCAGTCGCTATATGTTTGACTGCTTTGCGTCCTTTACACAACAATGTACTGAAACAGAATTAAAATTATCTGAGTAATAAAAAGACCGGTGTAACGGTTTTATCCTTTTTCCACCCGAATGCTGCTTTTTTTTAAATGCAAAAAGATGGAAAATGTTCATTGAAGTCGTTTTATTATATTAACTCATTTTAAGTGGTTTTTGAGTTAAGCCGTTTTCATTTTAAAGTGGCGATATGTACATGATGTAACAGCAAATTTAATACTCGTGTGCTCATACTTTAGGTCGGCGTGACGCTGGTTCTTAAGGAATATTTGTCCTTGAAGAACACACGGACGCCAAACTCCCAAATGTCTACCGGGAAAAATATCGATGAAAGTGTCACCCTGGATTACTATAATATAACCCCTCGTGAGTACTTTAGTGTTAAACTGCTCTTCTGAAAAATGATATATTTTGTAATTAGCACGTTTGTATTTTAAACTATCGATAGGTACGCAATTACGTTTTATAATTGCCTGGATGTATGCAATAGTGTAGGACAAATGAAGGTCGAACTCGTATTATATTACGAGACAGAACCTTTCTTTCGATAAGCTGTCAAAGAGAAACAGATCCATTCTATTCATCGATTCAAAGACAAATATTTCAGTGTTTATAATCTATTGAAAATTTTATTTGTAACACAAAGCGAATCAGAGGAATTGTTTTCACTTAATTACTATTTTCGCTATTTCATAATTTCATCATTTGTGTTTTGAATTATTTAATAATACTAACCGTTATTTGGCATATAATTAATCATTTAAATTAGTTGCAGCAGAGAGAAAAAACATTTTTCAGAAGGCAATTTGTAAGTGTAGACATTTACAGGGCTTATTTATTTTATTTATTTGACACTTTATATACATATACAATATATATACATAAACATGTTTTTCATTATTTATTTCAATTCTTAATTTTTAATTACTCTTACAAATTTTCTTCATTTTTAATATTATTTCCATTTGTAAATACTCACTACAGACTACAAACGTTAAAATAAATTTTTTTTTACTTAAATTTAAATTTTTAAACAACTTTCATTTATGTTTTTATTTTCCTTCTCTTTTTTATACTTTCATAATTAACCTTACATATAATTGCTTTATATTATGGAAACTTCACTAGTCCATTAGAATTAAGTCTAATTGTGTAAAATATTAAACTTTGTAACTTTACTGTATGTTTCCTAAATAAAAGAAAATAAAATAAAAAAATAAAAAACACAATATATAAACACATATAAGGGCGAGCATTTTGCCTTAATGCAATTTCTTCCTACCCACCCAAACCGTTCAGTTTGAGAAAATTATAAATACATGGACATATTGAATTTTACAATTTCATACAAAAATTAAAAACAAAAATTAACAAAAAAAAAATATATGTACAAAAAATGAACACGATACTATGAAGAGAGGAGAGGGGATAGGAAGGAAAAAAGAAGGATAAAGGCTTATGACCTGTCAAGGTGAATTGGTTCAGCCGGATGAATCTCACCCACATAATAAAGGTTTCAGTTCTTTTACTTTACAAAAGTCAACAGATGGAAGAGTTGAGGAAATGTGGATGTTTAAACATAGGCAGAATGGCGAATGTCACACGATGTGTCATGTGGTCACTTAAACCAGCCAATGACGGGTCGTAAGTTATGTAAATGCCTAGACTTTCATATTCTTTTCTCAAAAATGTTTCTTCTCTGTTGCGACAAATTTAAATATGTATAACTCACTAGGGAGGAAATCCAGCCAGTCTGCAAGCATTTGGACATACTTTAAACATTGTCGTATTATTAATTACTTCAACTTCTTACTACAGTGTGAGTTTATAGAGTATGTAACTAAATATGTATAATTCATATTTGAATATTTAAATAAAAAAAAATTCTATGTTGTTTTTTTAAAAATTAAATCACTCAAATTTTGTTTTTTTTTATTGTTTTTCAATTGCATCACATGTTATTATGATTAAATTTCTTTTAATATGTATTTTTTATTGTTAATTATTGTACCTTAACATAGGCACAGTCTAAAAAGCCTTAGTAAGTCCGTAATAAGAATATGTAATCAGATGTAATTTTCAATGAATAAATAAATGAAAAATGAAACATTTTTAATATTATTCCCTTTCCGCACTTAATGGTTCATAGGGCAATGCATTGGTATACCATCCGCAGCGCATCTTGATCATTTTTCTTATATGAAGGTAAGATTACACTGGTCTGCATGAAAATCGCCCCTTACACCATTCCTACTGAAACTTATGTAAATGATATCCTGAATCCGAATATGACGTCCGTTTTTACGTACCGTAGTCGGTGGATTCCCCCTCCCCCCCTCCATGACTTAAAGAAACAACCTAAACCATCAAATGATACGATCACTGATGATGAAGAGTGTTCGGCAGATCTAGTTTTTCGACAACTTTACCTCTATTATTCTTTTTACACCTGCAAATCGAATTCATGGCCATAAAGTTACTATAGAAAAGGTATAAAATATAAATGGGGACTCCCCAAAAACGGCGAGTGAAGAACGAAAACGGGGGTTTTATTCAGATTCAGAAAGTCATTTGAAATAAGAATCAGCAGGCATGGTGTCAGAGCTCGAAAAACATATTTTTTATCAGACCAGTGTTCTAGTCCTAAAACTTATTTTAAAATAAATATTTTTGTTAACTATGTCGCAGAACGATCCGGGGACCTATTTCACTGTAGGCAAACGAGTTGACTATAAAACTACGAAGCGGACACTGATTATGTAAGATTATTTATGAAGCGCTAATTTAGTGCAAATCACTTGAACGACCAATACATAACTTCTTAAGTACAAACGCGGCATGACTTTTCTTCATACAAACGTATTTCCGTATTTTTCACTGGATTATGGCACTAGAGCAATTTTTACTTATTACAGATATTTACTGTTGACGTGTCTGTTTTGTTTTGTTTTTTGGAAAATTGTTTCTTAGGAGATCTAGGACCATCGAAATACCCTTAAAAAGCCCAGTTTTATCTGCCGTCTTCGGGCGCACGGTAAACAAATATGATAAATATTTTTTTTAAACGCAAAAGGCAAACTGACAAGGAAATTTTCTTCTGATGCCCTAAAAAAATTATGTCAGTTTTGGGGTGTGGAAATTGAGAATACGATATATTGATTTTGTCGATATTAGTTAGATATAATCAATTCGCGTGCAGTTGTCTTTTTCGCTCAGTATCGGGAAGACATCTAGGAGTGAGTGGATAAAAAACAACATTTAAATATCTATCTATTCGAATGCTCGTTTAAATGATACTCATCGGGAATAGTAATGCAATTAAATGGAGTCGTGTGATAATTAAATCGAACGTGTTGATTAATAAACGAATGAGTTTGATCAGTACAATTGTACTCTAGGCATTTAGATTGTAATAGAATTACTTGAGGGTACGACTGAAGATTGAAAACACTACATTATAAGAATTCAAAATAACATATAGATATGATGAATTTGTAGTACTTACGTATTATATTAATATGACTGTGGGTCTTGTTTTAAATGCAAGATTTATTTTGGCTTATTTAACCAGATAAGTGACATGAGCGCGTTAACACGCTCTCCGTTTCCGCGCTCGGAGGTCCGACAATAAAAAAATAGCGCGTAAAGACGTGTGCCTTTGTAAGCGCTTTACACATCAAAGCCAAGTATTCCAAATAATTTGAGGTTTTATTTGATCGAAGACGTCTGTTAGAAGCTTGATGAAACACCGATACATGAGGAGTTACCGAAATTATTGAGGCAACAGCACGCAGCGGTTTAACCTTTCCCTCATTAAGCATCCAAAAAATACATATGATCTGAACGGGGGGACCAAACGACCCCAGTGTCTACTTGTATATGACATCAAGAGAATAAAACGTTGGAAGTGTTTATGACCGTCCAATAATTTTCTCATGTTTTCGCGTACACATATTTTACTCATTCGTGTATTTGATTCATTTTTGTTAGTTTGCCGAATGCTTTTGTACATAAAGTGAAATTGATAAAATCGCCTATGGGAGATTCGAATTCCCCCCTTCGATCCGGCTAGGTTAAAGGAGGGTTTCTTAAAATTGCCTACAATTTCGCGACCTGCTGGAAATTGTCGTAGCAATACTTAGCGGCACAGCAAAGGTTAAACTTTAAGTGCAAAAATAATTGCAATTTGACGGACTTATTGCTTTTAGATATATTCTCCCGCCAAACTAAACACAGACA
>NW_028278482.1:0-117357 GCF_059751315.1 Micrasema longulum
TCTGTTTTTCCAAGTCCATACTTCGCTCCCACACATCAGGGTCGAGACCAGGACTCCGCTGTGATCTGCTAATTTAATAAGTAAGTAGGAATGAAGAAATCGTAAGGAAGTTAATCAATTCAGTACCCGTTAAAAAATAATTGAGGTTTGTAAACGTTAAAATACAAACAGTTATATTGTGTGACAAAATGGCGTCGCTGTTGACTCAAGACCACTTGCGATAGATGAATGAATGAATTAATTCGCAATAAGATTGTGTCTCGCTTCACCAGGAAATAACTTCGCTCAAGATCTACGCCTCTCATATCCATTGTCGAGTCGTGCCTCATGCCTTATGCCCGCCAGTTCCGGCCGAGCGCAAGACGGAAGTGCAAATTTCATGGATAGCTTGTTAATTGCTTTTTCATAATGAACTGGGTTTTATTCCCGAGAGTGCAAACAGCATTTGTTGGAAGCAAAATTCAAATTATGGAATCTTGTGTAATCGGCCTTGTTCACGAGCTTTGTTTTGCCACCATTAAGAGTAAAGCCATAACTGCCATTTTTTACAAAAAGTAAGTTCATTATAGATTTTTTTGATTAATTAATTTCACAATAGGGACATGTTTTAAAAAAAAAATATTTATTTATTTATTTATTCACACTCTTTATCAAAATACAATTCCATGTTCACTTTGCCCAGCTAACAAGGGTACATACCCCGTTCCAAGCTAGGCAATTACATTTTAATATATTATAATAGTTAACAAATTAATATAGAGCACAGACAAACAAAATATAAACTTATTCGGATACACATTTTGTTTCATATACATACAGACATACACATATACACACATATATATAAATATACACATTTTGCATACACACACACGTACATACACCATGCGCATACACATACATTACATACATTAATAAAAACATAGACAATTTATTTATGCGAAACTTCATGGTTGTCATCTATAAATATATATTTTTTTTAAAATTATTCCTTATTTTTTATATTTTATTTTTGACATCCAGTAAGGTTCTCCAATCCGTGGCATGCATCAACTTTTCTGACTCCCTACGACCAATGTCATGAAAGAGCGAGGTCAACACCTTCCGTAACTTGACAACACTCCCGTCTTTCCACGATTCTGGCAAAAGGTTATGGACCTTTTTGCCTGCGTTATAGTGTTGTCTCGATGCCAGAACAGTGTTAGCCCCTTCACTTAGTATCAGATCCCTATTAGAGTATCTTGTATTATGGTTGTGGTTGACGCTTGGGTAAATGTCTCTCTTTATGTGTGTAACCACTACCGTTCTCACAATATACCGTTGAATAATATTCAGTACTCTGAATTCTTTGAAGAGCAAGTCACTTGGATAACGAAATGTTTTTTTTTAAATGACTCGGATTAAAGATTTCTGTGCAATTGCTACAGGTTCAAGGGCGGTTTTTGTGCAAGCTCCCCAACCAATTAGACCGTAAGTCGACCATATACAGATCTACTTTATACATCTAGTAAATGTTATCACTGTAACTCTCCAAAAAAACAGAATATTACCCGTATGCAGAGACAAACCTTAAGGTGAGGAAAGTACATTCTATTGTCTTCACTTTCGGGTTATTCTCTGCATTTGAAATTAGAATGTACTTTCCTCACCTTAAGTTTTGTCTCTGCATACGGGTATAACTCTTGTGCTCGGAGATGACTTACACTGTTGTAGTTGTTTATTTATTTTATCAACATAAACGGCAAATCTGCCTTTTACAAAAAAATATAATGCTTACTTATTTGGCTTAATATTTTTTTTTATTTGAAAACATAAATTTCCTTATACCCAAGATTTATTAAAAAAAATTAAACCTAAAAATTATACAAGATTTATACTTTCAAAAAATAACCTAAAAATTATACAGCATATTCAGTAGACAGTTTAAACAATTCAAGGATAAATGTAAAAATCAAAATCAAATAATAAAACATTCTACAGTAATACAACAAGAAAATCATAAGTACTGTTTCAAACAGCTGGGCAAAGTGAACAAAAAACTGTATATATTATGAAATGCATGAATAAATAAATTTATTTACCATTCATCATCTTTGAAAAAGTTCTTGCACTAAATATATCAGATACGTGGGAATAACTATTGTCGAGGTTCATGAAGTCTGTTTAATACGGCATTACAAGTATACGTTGTCCGTGAATTGTTGCTACAAAACGGTGGCACCTGTCTAGTCATTCTTCCAGGCACCCTGAAGTTGATGCGAGAAAATAGTTTAGGGCAATCCCATATTGAATCTACAATTTTGAGAATTTACAATTAAAAGTTTACATAATTTTAACTATACGAGTACATGAGTAACAAAATAAAAACATGGGTATATAAATGAAAACATAAAACAATAATACATTCATACTAATTAAAATTTTATGTGGTTTTTACTCGTGTTCAAAAAATTTCTTTAGATTTACTTTAAATTTATTTGTTGATATATTATTTTTAATAGTTTTTAGTTCATTGGGGAGATTATTATAATTTTTTACACATTTGAAGACAAAGCTATTTTGACCATGACTTGTGTGGAATTTAGGAATTTCAATATTATTTTGGTATCTGAGTGACTTATTCATCTCAAATTCTTTTATTTTTTTCTTCTTTATAAATTTGTATAATATAATTTATTTTATAAAGAATGTCTACCGTATGAGCCTTAAATATTTTATATAGACTTTCCGTATTAAATGTTGAGGGTTTAAAAAAAAATACTTTAATCATTAATCTTTGTACTATTTAAAGAGGGTTTAATATATTGGCATATGCACTACCCCATCCTACAATACCATATTGTAACAAAGATTGTACAATTGAGTATATAAACAAACATTGTAAATGTATAAATAAATATACGCGGTTATTAAGTGACAGACCTCGGAACTTCAGAGGATCTTTACTTTTGATTAAGACATTACTTTTAGTCATACTGTTATTTAGGTATGATTGATTAAACAGTTGTTAGTGTACTTTTTTAAAATAACAAACAGACATTGATGGGATCCGAGTTGATCCGCAAAAAAAAATGTACTCCTTAGAAAAAAGTTGCCGTATCAGGCAGTCGCGTTTGGCATAAAATCTTTTAAAAAAATAGTCAAATAATGTTGATCTGACACTGGACATGAAAATAATCCAACGAATTGACTAATCCTTCGGATATTTTTATCTGTTATGTTATCCATAGTGTTGAGACGGTGCTTTATCTGTTATTCTAAAAAAACAATATTTTTCACTTTATATACATATACAATATATATACATATAAGGGCGGGCATATTGCCTTAAGGCAATTTCTTCCCACCTACCCAAACCGTTCAGTTTGAGAAAATTACAAGTACATGGACATATTGAATCTTACAATTTTAGACAAAATTAAAAACAAATATTAACAAAATAAAAATTTTTAAAAAAATAACACTAAATTAAATTGAATTAACTTTTTTTGTTAATTTTTTTTATAATATTTTAATTTTGTTACAATATGGTATTGTAGGATAGGGTGGTGCATATGCTAATATATTAAACCCTCTTAAAATATTACGAAGATTAATTATTAAAGTAATTTTAAAGAAACCCTTAACATTCAATTCGGAAAGTCTATATAACATATTTAGGGTTCATACAGTAGACACTCTTTATAAAATAAATTACCAGATACAAATTTATAAAGAAGAAAAAATAATATTAAATCTTACAATTTTATAAAAAATTATAAACAAAGATGACAAAATAAAAATATATACAAAATTAACACTTAACTATGAAGAGAGGAGAAAAAATTAAATTGAATGAAATCAAATTAAATTGTTAAATAAATTAAATCAATTAACATATTACAACAGAGATAAAGAACATTTAAGAGAAGGTAATATAGAAGTCCAGGCATCTACAGGGCTTATGACCTGTCAATGGCTGGTTTAAGTGGCCACTTTACACACTGTGTAACATTCACCATTCTGCCTATATTCCTTCAATTCTTTCATCTGTTGATGTTTGTGCAGTTAAAGAGCTGAAACCTTTATTTATGCGGACGAGATTCATCTAATTGAATTATTTCACCTGCCTACTGGGCAACGCCTGAAAATATTATTTTTTCAATTTCTATACTTCTTCATGGACCAGGTAATTTATCAACAATATTTTGAGATAAACTTAAAACAGCCATTGACAGGTCATAAGCCCTGTAGATGCCTGGACTTCTATATTACCTTCTCTTAAATGTTCTTCATCTCTGTTGTAATATGTTAATATAAACAGCTTACCAGGGAGTTGAATCCAGTCCTTTTCTAAAAAAATTTGGACAAACTCAAAATATTGTTAAATTAAATTAAATTAAATTTAATTAATTTAATTAAATCAATGGTTTTGTGATCAAGTTTTTTCTTGTATATTGCACATACACACATTCTTCATTGCGTAGTTTGTAGTGTAAATTATAAACACTATAACTAATGGCTAAACATATGCAAATATGTTGAGCGTAGGAGTTAAGGTCGATTGGAACACACAGTAACGCTTGTTATGCAATCGCTGCATTTAAATAGCTCCTTGCGTTTCTAAATACTCGTACGCCGACTCCAACAGTATGGAAACCTCTTTTAATGTAATTGGGCATTCAACCGATCAATTGGGACGTTTAGTGCTACCTAAAATCGTTTTTTTTTTAAATAATTTCTTGGGTATGATAACAATACGTACATCAAATTTGCCGGTTGATGCCGCCCGTCAATTAATAAATGCGTTTGTAGTGTCTAGAGTCGATTATTGTAATGGTATCTACGCAGGTCTACCAATGAACAAAATGACTCGCCTACAATCTGTATTGAATGCCGCAGCGAGACTTATTTTCGGAATCTCTAAGTTCAGTCATATCACTCCACTACTTCGGGAACTACACTGGCTACGTTTTCCACAGAGGGTCGAATACAAACTCTGTTGGCTTATGTATAAGTCACTGCACAACTCAGCTCCGAAATATCTGAGGGAACTATGCATTCCAGATGAACTAGCTGACAGGCGTCTCACGCTTAGATCAGCTACGTCTACGGCGAGAGGAAAAGTTATTATACCTCTACGCAAACAGCGCACTAAATTTGGTGAACGCGCATTTGCGGTCGCAGGCCCTATGGCATGGAATGCTCTCCCAGCAGAGGTGCGAGGCTGTGAAAGTGAAGTGATGTTTCGAAAAAAACTTAAAACCAACTTGTTCTCTAAATCATTTGAATAAATCCGTAGCACTTGACAACAAAATAAATTATTTTAATTAAATTACAAATTTAAAAGCTTCAATTAAATTAACTTAACAATAGAATCACCATGTAAAGCGCCCTTGAGGTATTCTATTACGAAAATGGCGCTATATAAGTTATCCATAATTAATTAATTAATTTAATCATGTCAATTAAATTTCAAGCGAGGCATTAAAAATGTTGGGCTTTATTTTGAGAAACACAAAAAATTTCAAGTCCATCCGATCATTGAAAATATTATACTGTTCTCTTATAAGAAGTCATTTAAATTTTAATTCACCAATATGGTCACCCTGCTATAATGTTCATGTTTATAATAAAGAAAACGTTCAACATAAATTTCTACGATATATAAACTACAAATTAAACATTCCAATACAAAATGTGAATTATGACTATTTTTTAATACTACTCAACCTAACAACACTTTCTGAAAGAAGAACTATTAATGATCTCATTGTACTGTATAAAATTGTAAACTCTCTTTTTGACGTACCAAAAATACTTGAATTGATTAATTTTAGAGTACCCGCTGTCAACACTAGGAGTACTTTATTGTTTCATTGCTCCAGTACTTCTTCCAACCAACAAAACAATTCATTGATACCGAGACTGCATAGGTTAGGTAACACTTATGGAACGGCTGCAGACATTCTGTCCAATTCTTTACTATCTTACAAGTCCACAATATCAAATTTATTTGTAGCTGCTCGTCAAACTATTATTCTCAATTCAATTCAAATTCCATAAATAAAAAAAATACTTACTTGTTTATTTTTATTACCTTAAACTTGTTTTTATTTTTTTTACTATTATATCAAATTCATTGTAGTATTGGCAAATACGCATTTCATATATACATATTTTTATTTCCTCTTTTTTCACGATAATATATGCTCGCCTGTTCATTAATTTAACTTAAATTTGTCTTTCTTGCTTACCGTAACACTTTATTTACTGTGTTTGCTTTACAGAATTTATTCCATAAGCTTATATCTTTGCATTTTTTGTTTATATGCTAACTGTTTTTTCTTGCATACCTTTGTTATTATTATTTTTTTTTTACTTTGTAAAACTTTTTATTATATCCTTTCTAACTAATTTCGCATATTTTTTCTGTATATTCTGTGTTCATTATTTAGTATGTTGGCATGTATTTTTTTTTTGTAAATGCCTTTTGAGCGTTAATGAACAAATTAAAAAATAAATAAAATACGAAATATCTAATATGAAATTTACATTTACAGTTAGATTAGAAAATTCGACTTTTCATTACAATTAAACCGACCCTCCGGGCCTCGGTGTTTATAATAATCTGTCGCTCAAAATAATGCCACCTTTATCACTCAGGCCTGGTAGGTGGGTGCAAGAGATAGTAAAATGACCAATCAGTAAAACAAGTCAACACATCTAAATTGACGAACTTTACGATTTCGTAGCTTTATACTACCGTATTTTACTGAGGGTAAAGCTAGGGTTTCCTAGGACAGCGGTGACCGTATCTTAACGGCCGTAGTGAACGGTGATGCGGTGGACAGCCGTCGTAACGGTGACTAGAGAGTGGTTTCCCAGGAAAACGGTTTTGATAACATCTAACAACGCCGTTTTCCTAAGAAACCACTCTCTAGTCACCGTAACGACGCACAGTGTTTTGACCCATACAAGCTACAAGATAAAAAGTCACTTTTGAATTCTTAAACGATGACGTCATGGGGGCATTACCAGATAGTTAGTGTGACGATTGTAAGCCTAATTGGGGTGAATAATGCTTAGGGTGATTCATACCAGAATATGAAAGTCGGATAATTGGTTTTTGAAAGCCTAATTACATTTATTTACATTTTGGCGTCCGACGTGTAACGGTTGTTTATCAAGTTTAAAGTTTTTTATTTCGATTTAAAAAAAAATGGAAGCTATTTTGGAAGGTATGTTGTATGGTTTTTTTTTAAATATTTTAATGTATTTCATTTAGGTATTTAAAAAAACAATAATTTAACTTATGTATTTTTCAGTAGTTAAAAAAATATCAATTTCTAACTTCTCGAGAATTTATCTCGGAGAGTATATCAAAGTAGCAAAATATTATTTTTATTTTTCAATAGACCAATTTATTGTTAATTCATTACAGTTTCGATATTTTACCGCACGAAGTTGCATCTATCTTATTTTGTTATTTTACAGGTACCAGATACGAGATTTCCAGGCAAGAATTGTACGTAATGTGGAAGAGTTTGACGAAGAAAGAAAGGCTTCAAGGAGTGTTAAATAATATTGTTAGTAAATTTGATGTCGGTGAACTCGGTGCAAGTGGTGAAAAACTGTTAAAAAATCAAATTAAGCTTATTTGTTTAAATATAAGCAGAAAATGGACCGAATCTGGCTGTAAACTATATAGATTTGTTAAAAAAAAAAATTGAGTGGCTCTGGATATGTGAAAACTTTCGACAAAGTCCTTCAGTAGACATGAATGAACCATCTACGTCTACTGAAAGGCCCGCAAAGGATTTTGGGGCATGCAGTGATCAGGGCAAAAGGACAAAAGTGCGTGATTTAGTGAGTACGAAGACATCTGAAGAACTTTCGTTTGCCACGCAGGTATCTATTCGAGCATCAGGAAAACGCACAGTTGCCGATCTCCTTAAGAAAATTTTGAAAGCTACTCCCAATGAAGTAGTAAAAATACGTAGGGAACGTCAACAAGTAAACAAACAGCGGGCATTGACAATTGAGGAAGCGCTAAGTTTATACGTTGACTGTAAATTATCTTCGCATTCCTACAAAGTTATGCGTAAAAATGCCATAAAAACCGGACACAACATATATCCGGCATTTTATAGTTTAAGAAATGCAAAAAAAGCATGTTGCCTGAGCGAGGAATTTGTCAAAATAACGGAAACTAGTGCAGAAATCCAGCTACAAGTGATTTTAAATCATACGGTGGAACGATTGCTAAATGTAGAATCAGAAGTCTTAAAAGAAAGAGTTCCTTCAGGTTCTGTACTGACTCTTATATGCAAGTGGGGTGGAGATGGAAGCTCGGGACATAGTAATTATAAACAGAAATTTCACACAGAGCATGCAATAGATGAATTTTTATTTATTATGTCATTCGTTCCAATACAACTAAGGCTTAATGATGACCCTAATATAGTAATTTGGCAAAATTTAAGCCCTTCCTCAACCTCTTGTTGTCGTCCTATTAAATTTATTTTCGCCAAAGAAACTGATATTCTTACTAAGTCTGAAATCGAAAAACTTCAAGATGCAATTAAAAAACTTGAAAATTTTAATGTTAATATTGGAGGTGTAGTATTGTCCATAAAATTTAAAATGCTTTTAACAATGGTAGATGGTAAAATTTGCAACGTTTTGGCTGAAAATAAGTCAACCATGTCCTGTTATATTTGTGGCGCCAAACCCAGTGAAATGAACTCTATTAGTATTAATAGAGTTTTTCGACAAGAATTTTATTCCTTTGGCTTATCTACATTACATGCTCTTTTTATATTTCTCAAAACACATCTATTTGAAAATCACTTATAACATTTTTTTTATTTAAAAACCTTTAAGTTTTATCATCATCATACCATATCCGCTCCCTATGTGGAGCATATGGATTCCATAATCTGCCTCCGGCCAAGCGATCGACCTCCCGTACATCCTCCCAAGTTAAGTCCACGTACCGCAACTCTGACGCAAACTGCCCACAAATTGTCAACAGTGGACGACCAGGACGCCAAGAACCTGATGCCTTGTAACATAGGCAAGCATGGTTAAGGCTCTCGGAAGGCATACGTAGTACATGGCCTTGCCAGCCAAAACGCCTTGGATGACAGTAGATACCAAGGGTTGCTGTGTCCGTTGCCTCACTTCTGTGTTCCTTACAATGCCAAACTTTTAAGTTTATTTAAACCCTTTCAGTTATCATGTTTAACATATTAAAATCAGCTGTAAAATGGTTATTCTGACAAAACAAGTGAAGGCAGATTAGTTCTCTCGGGTGAAATCTTTATTTTATGCCTAAGTATCTAATATAATTTTCAATGATTTATTTTATAGGTTGACCGATTTATCAGTCAATAGAATTAAAGTAATAATTTCAATTATTTATGATCCTTAAATACATTATTGGATGCAGATATCAATTTCCAGAAAATTTATTTCGTTTATTAAATAACAAAATGTGACATATTTTTTATAAAATGAATTATTATTACATATTTAATAAAAAAAACCTCTTTTTAGGATTAAATGAATCGCATACGTGAGTTAAAAGTACATTCAGAATTTTTAGTTTCTAGCTTGTATGAAACGAAACACTGTGCGACGGCTGTCCACTGCATCACCGTTCACTACGGCCGCTAAGATACGGTCACCGCTGTCCTAGGAAACCCTAGCTTAAGACGCATCGGACCATAAGACGCACCCATATATTTGGTTCAATTTCCAGGGTAAAATAGTGCGTCTTATGGTCCGAAAAATACGGTACTTTTCATGATCTTTCCGGCATCTTCTTTAACTTTAATCGGGTTGTGGTCCCGTGGCTAGTGTCTCGGACTCACAGACCAAAGGTCCGTGGTTCGAATCCCACTCTACCCCAACTTGATTCCATTTTCTAATAGTGAGTTATTTACAACGATTATTTACGATTGCACGAAAAAAGACAATTTGTTATCAAAAAAGTCGAGATTGGGATTTGTGTTAGCTAGATGATTCTTGTCACAGAGGAGTGAAAACGTCTCACGTCTTTTGAATAATGAATTAATTACAGGTGAATATCATTCTTCTTCTAAAAAAAATAGTACTTTTTTTTGGTCCTTCGAGCCGGATTTCATCCGCTGACATTTGTCATTCGAGACTGTCGACCTAGAACGTCACTCGTGTCCGTCACGCTGTTGCTTGTATGCTGGATATTATTGTATAGGACTAGATATTAAGTTTATGAGAAGCGACAACTGCGCAAGTTCGCTTTGCGGTATCACGTTTCAAATGTCAGGGCTGGTATTCCGAACGCGTTTACAGCGCGCTATAATGCGTACTTGAGACGTAAAAACGCGCTATACCGCGCTATAATTTCGTTTGGAATACCAGCCCTGGTAATTATGTCGTTCGAGATTTTTCAAGACAATGTGAATAATCAGTTTTTTAACAAGTAAATTATTTTTTTTGAGCAAAATTACATGATTATTATTTTTAAAATAGTAATTATAATTTGATTTAACTGTACCTACCTAATATTTTTTTTTTGTGCACTTTTAAATTGTAATTTTTTTCTCTTGTTCAAAAGAAGAAAGAAGGGAGGACTAGCTCCGTATTAGTCCGTATGGATCCGCCGGCGAAAGGATTTTTAAGTTCGATTCAACAAAAAACTTTTTGTTTATTTTTTTATTATTTAATTATTGTTGTAATATTTTATTTATTTCTTACGTGTGGAACGATACGAAGTGGCTATTTCAATGTACGCTTTTGTTCTTCTTTTTTTGACATTGTATTTAGTAATGTATAGAAAACTATAATTGGCCTATAATTTTGGTTTATTTGTAAACATTTATTTTTTGTTGTAATGGCTGTCTTTTTCTTTTAATAAATGAATAAAATAAATAAATAAAATAAATTATTAATAATAATAATATTAATAATATGAACAATAATGAACATGCTTGTTATCGCAGTCATAAGTCAACGCGTGTGTAATCTCTTAGTCAACGCTCGTGTCGGTTTGTTTTTTGTTTTCCTCTTAAATAAATACAGTTCACTGGCGAAAAATAGGCGTTTACTATAAAAAATAATACAATATATTGTATTTGCAAAATAGTAAGGAGTATTTAATACAAAAAAAGTTAAAATTAATTTACAATTACTATGGTGACTGCTTTTCTTGACATTTGGCTTGCCAACCGCCGCGCCGGCTAAATGCAATAAATAGCATGACAAACAATAAATAAATAAATAAAAATAGCAGTTCTGGAATATTTTCCATATTAACACCGGTGAAATTGAAATATGTGATTGCGCAGCAAGTTTATACGTCGCGAAACGTAAATATTTCAACATTTAATATTAGGTGTTCACGGATGTTCCATTGTAATCGCGAATACGATAAACAACCATGGTGAGAAATTATTGTCACGTCGCTTCTAAGCACGTCGATAGTTATTTGTGATTGAGCACCAGGGCTGCATTCGATGACCATGCATATACTGAAAAATTGGGAGGATATTATTTTGTAACATCTAAAAAAAGTTTGTTAAAAAACACGATATTTTTTATATTGATCCCAATGAGATTATTTCCTTAAATTCCTCAAAATTTCAATCATTTCTCCTTCTTTATTTTATTTTTATTTTACTGAAATAAACGGTAAACTTAGTGCCTTTTACACATTAGTTGCAAATACAATTAAATATACATACATGTAAGCATAAGTAATACAGAGAATTTAAAACAATATTATTAATTAACAAATTAAGAAAGTCTAAAAAAGATAAACTAAATAAACGAATAAAAGATTAGGGGAAGGGTGTACAAAATGACACAGGCGGGTAAAATGACATAGCAATCATATCCCAGAAACCAAACTCTTGGTCATGTTTGAACCTGCACAAGAATGAGCACTGGTACGACACACAAATACTCACCAATATTTAGGACGCTTATGGCGACCCCCCGAGGAGGACGTGTTGCTGGTTACTTTGTGAAATAAAACAATATTTTTGTTGCGCGGACAACGAAGGTATTATCATTATTTTATTTGTATTATTCTACAACACAAACTGAAAGGATATGTTGTGTCATTGTTAATCTTCATGAAAAACTATAATTTCGTTAAAATTTACAAAGTGCAATGTGATATTTTTTAATGTTTTTAAAAACTCACGTAGTGGGGCAAAACGACATATGTACGGGTAGGGTAAAATGACATACTATGTCATTTTTCCCGACTTTTTTTTTAGAAGAATAATAATGCTACGCAAATATGTGCGTAAACATGACATTTGAATACAACTCCAAATATATCAGAGGCTAAAGCTAAAGGTTTCAAAAAAAATATCCTGGAAAAGTGTAAACAAGGTATGTGTAAAAAAAATATTATTGATTCAGACACTGAAGACTTTCTACTTACAGACGATGAAGATGACTGCTCATGCATTTATTTTAATGAGTTATATACGAGATCAAAGCCATGTGAAACATGGTTAAAATGCATGAAGTGTGGAAACTGGGCTCATGCAGAATGTGCTGGTTTAAATAAAAAAACAAGATTTTTGTTTGTGCAGTGTGCATTTAATATTTTAATTCTTTAATATTCATAAAAAAAAACTTATCAATTCTGTTTTTAAAAAGTGTTAAATAATCATCCTATCCAAGTATATATCGTATGTCATTTTGTACACCCGGTGGGGCAAAACGGTTTTTTGCCGTATGTTTTTATTTTTGTATTTTTATTTGATAGATTTGTATTTTTCACTACAACAACAGTGCTAACATGTTAAAAAATAGTGTACATTTTGAACCAAAGAGATTTTTTACTAAATATCTTACCAATTTTTTTTTTCATTTTACAAAAAATCTATGTCATTTTGTACACCCTTCCCCTACCAGTTATAGAAGTATCGATAAAAAAAAGATAATTTGGTATTTGAAATACTTTGAACCAGTTAAAAAAAAACTAAGAAAATAAGTTTGAATAACAATAAAAATTATAAATGTATTATTATTTAAAACTAATACTTAGGTAAATAGTATATATTTGTGTATAAAAATATATAATGATGTAAAAAAAATGATGAAGAGAAATATTTTGTACTTATAAATTAATTCAAGAAAAGAAACGAATAAATAAAAAAAAACACTAATAAAAGTGTTTAAACAATTCTTGACAATAGTAGCAAATAGTTACCTAGAACTATTATCAATGAAATAACGAAGAAGAGCCGTTCTGTATGTACTAAATTTCATGTGAAATTCTTTGGTGGCTGTACGCGTTTTCTGAATAGTTCAGAAATACGATCCTATCACTAACCTTCGACCACTTGCGTGTCTATGATCCATGTGTAATATTTAAACTCGATTTAAAGCGTATTGTACTGTACGTGTGCGTTAGAAAAATGGGCGTATCTCTATCGGATTACGCCGTGAAGCACCTACAATATCTGGTCGTCCTTGCAACTGCGGTCGCGAGTCTAGTGCAAACATATTTATCTCGACGGCTCGTGATCTAGGTGCCGCGGGCATAGTTACTTGTGATGGTTTTTCTGGGTAGTTGTGCCGTACCTCTCTGCTGAAAGACGGAAAAAAACGGCTTATGATATTCAACAATGTTTTGCCAAATGTCCAGATATGCAACAACGTATTGAGTACGTCTATCTCCCTTTGTTAACCATGGAGTTGATACAGTGCTTTATTTATTTAGTTTTTTATCGCTTAGTTCTTGGCATGAACACTTGACAAACTTACTACTATGCTCTATTTTTTATAAATTTATTGATATCATTCTAACTTTGCTAGAATTCCACTCGTCCATGCGCTTTGTAGCTTCACGATGATTGGTTATCTAGCTTTCATATACTAACTTAAAAATACCTAAATTTTATAAATGGGGTCTAGAATTCCAATCGTCTATGCGCTTAGTAGCTGCAAGACGTGTTGTAATCTTACTCCTTTTTATTATTCATATTATTTTGTGTAAATGAGAGCTAAATTTCTAACTGTCTATGCGCTCTGTAGCTGCAAGACGTCCTGTAATCTAGCTCCTATCTGTTATAATTTTTTATTGATCTTAATTGAAAACGAGGAACTAGAATCCCAACCGTCCATGCGCTCTGTAGCTGCAAGACGTACTGGGATATTTATTAATTGTACAGCGCCCTTGAGGTGATTTTCACAAAAATGGCGCTTTATAAATTATCCAACTAAATATATATATACGTCAAAAATTTTTTTGCTACACTGTTTATATGATTTGTATTTTTTTACATTTTGAGTCTTTTATATTTGGAACTAGATTATCAAATATTTTTGGAGCAATTAAAATATATTGTTTTTTTACCAAAGGGGGTTGATACAGTACAGTTAAATTGTGTTGCTTTGCGAGTACAGGTAAAGGTCGTCTTACGCCGGGGTTCCACTCTGAGTGTAATGGAAGATATAGGGTTAGGTTCCACGTCAAAATTCTATGAACAATCTATCATGTTTATTTAATACATATTCTATATATATGCCAAATAAATTATGAATGTATTTAATGTATACAATTAACATTTGTTGACGAAATAAATAATAATCTCTCAATATAAATAATGATTTTTTTATAATAAATACTAACTCACCAATTCGTCGGTACTTAATTAAATTCTCACACTTTTTTGAAAAAGCAACCAATTTCGTTTTGCTTTGATTATTGCTTCCATTCTTGCAGAATCATAGCATAAACTACAGATATTTTAATATTCTTTTAATTTTAATAATAATAAAATAAAAAATACAATCATACCTTTTTATTTTTCTTAAAAAGAAAACGAAAACTAACTCGGAAACAATTTCACACAGAATAGACTGCTCGCGTACACGGTAATAGAATAAAACAACGTGTAAAAGTGTGTCTGGTATTATAATCGCGGCGCCTACTGTCGTCTGGTGTCGACCGAACCGGGGAATCCCACGCCGGCACCAACCGGCGTAATTGTGAATCGGCGTAAATCGAACCGGCGCAAAACGACGTTTACCTATATTTATATTTTGTCGAGTTGTGTCCTATAAAGGGTTAAACCGGACAATGATAGCTCATAAGCCCTGTAAATGCCTATACTTCCATATTTCCTTCTCACAAATGTTCCCCGTGGCTTTTGCAACATGTTAATCTCAAAAAGTGTAATTATAACAAAGTATCTTTAATAAAATCTAGGTATGATTAAATTATGATAATGTCTTCATATCTCCATGTATAATAATGTTCAAAGGCGTAAAGTTGGCAATAAAAGGCATTACGCGTGTGGTATATTTATTTTAATTTAATTAAAATTATACCATAATAGATGCAAATGTAGATAGTCGCCATTAATCTTTTGGAAATCTTAAAATTTCAATCAATTTACGCTAAAGCACATAAAAAATGGAAAGTTTTTAATTCGACAACGCACTGAGTATGACCGAATGTTTGTAGACAGGCTGGATTTCCTCCCCAGGGAGTTAATTAGATCTTAATTTGTTGCAACGTAGAAAGGAAAACATTTTTAGAAGGGAATATGGAAGTCTAGGCATTTACAAGGCTCAAGACCTAAACAAATTAAAAAACATGTAAATACTTTTTTTTATTTAAAAACTATTATTACATTCTTTTTTTTTCTTTTATTTATTTCAATTTATAAAAAATAACAATATCTGGATCGCGCCAAACTATGTAATTATAAATAAAAGTTTATCGGCGCGTTTCTAATAATCAGCTAATCAGCTAATCTGATCAAGGTCCGATACCAATTAGTCCGGATTATCTGTACTGAACTCAGAACATTGTTAAATTAAAACACTTGAAAAATATTTTTCCTTCAGATTTTCCAAGGAAAAGGTCTTGGTAGAAGTCTTAATAAATTATCATTATTTTAAGTCCGACGGTGAATTTCTTGTATCATGGCGTCATGGCGCCTCATCCCAAAATTAACAAACATATTTTCCATAATAGCCATGGCGATATGTAAATTTTCGTCCGATGTAGAAATATTCAAATCGCCTAATAAATCGAACCGCGATCTTCCGCGATCGGCCGCCATCCGTCACGCAAGATTTGGAGATAATATGCTCGCACACCGTCTCCGTCTCAATTTAGAGCTGAGTCATCGGTGTTTCGCTAAAAGGACGACGGATTTTACTAACGTCCTGCGGCGCGTAGGTGTACCTACTACTTTTTGGAGAGGCGGCGTGGGCTGGACCACAAAAACAGAACATCACTGATGACTTCAGTTTGAAGTTCTTAGGACCCGAATACAACGCAGTTTTATTTATTTATTTTATTTAGCAACAAAACTAACTGCGATCTAACATGTTCAGTACTTGATACAACAGATAAAATGAAATATCTCGGTGTATACATAGACCATAACTTAAAATGGAAAGACCATATTAGTGAACTAGTTAAACAAATTAAAAATGTATATACATATTTATTAGATAATATTTTAAAAATCAAAAATCTAAAAATAGCTTATTACTCAATTGTACAATCTTTGTTACAATATGGTATTGTAGTATGGGGTGGTGCATATGTCAATATATTAAACCCTCTTAAAATAGTACGAAGATTAATTATTAAAGTAATTTTAAAGAAACCCTCAACATTCAATACGGAAAGTCTATATGAAATATGTAAGGTTCGTACAGTAGACACTCTTTATAAAATAAATTATATTATATAAATTTATAAAGAAGAAATATAAAAGAATCTGAGATGAATAAGTCACTCAGATACCAACATAATATTAAAATTCCTAAATTTCACACAAGTCATGGTCAAAATAGCTTTGTCTTCAAAGGTGTAAAAAATTATAATAATCTTACCAATGAACTAAAAACTACTAAAAATAATAAATCAATAAATAATCAGAAGATTTTTTTTATCCTATGTTGTTTTTTTTCTATGTACTCGCATTTAAAATTATATAAACTCTTAAATAAACAACTACAACAGTGTAAGTCACTCTCCAAGCACAAGAGTTAGTCTCTTTTTTGGAGAGTTACAGTGATAACATTTACTAGATGTGTAAAAGTAGATATGCATAGAATTTTTAAAAAAACATGTACCTTTTATGAAATTTATTAATAAAAATATATAAATAAATAAATAAAAATAATATTTATTAATTTACCCGCCCTACGGGCTTTTACATTTGTTAGAAATATATTCAAGTGCAGCAGTGAAACATAAGTATGTTCATTTGGTTCAAATCAAAGATAACATAAGGAAAACTAAAAGATACAATAAAAAGTAAAAATAATGAAATGTACCAACATAAGTACATGGGTATATAGAAATATATTACATATAAAAACATACACATGCACATTGCACACTGACGATTTTAGGAGATATGTTATATTTCATACAAATTCAGGGTAAAGAATTTTGCAAAACATAATATTCACGGGGACGATTGCGCTTGCGTAGACAAGATGAGAAAATCGCCCGCTAGAGTCGATCTCGCTAAAACTTTTGGATCTTGTATTGAATAATATGATGTTTACGAGTATAATACTGAACGACTTTTCTTTGTACTTATGACATATTTTTACTATCAATAAAATTAAAACTTTTTCCTCACATATTTTTACTTGGCAGTCCACTGCACTTATGTACATACTCAGGAACCGCCTCTGGTTAGCACATGTACTTTTTGGCTATTTGGGCGCTAATTTCCAGCTATAACCACAGAAAGCTGGATTTCGTGCTTTACATTTAACATGCATTCCCGCTTCCAACTCCCACGTACCGCCGCGTAACACGTAGCGAGATTTTCCCGCAACGTATTTTATGGAAAAAGTGTATGAATTTCGCAGAAAACTCAATATATTATAAAATAGTTTTATAAATACCACCGTACACCAACCATAGTGCATTTTTTTTTCATGACATATTTATATCATTTTAGCTGATCGTTTTTTTTACACCTTCAGGCTCGGAAAGATTGAAAAGTAGGGTGTGGATATGTCTTTAATTAAATGTTAATATATGCTTGTCTCATTATGAGCTTTTTCCCGATACTCTTTGAGAATATTTTATAAAATCATTTATGGCATGTTTCTTTAATATTTTTTTTTAAAAATAACTTGAGCTATAAAAATAATATAAAACATTCGTAAAAAAAAATAATGTATACAAGTACTTTTCAGTGCATTTTTAGTGATCAATGCATTATACAAATTTAAAAATCATTTGTTTGTACTTAGTGCTTAGAGCATAAAAAATATTCTCTTTTGTTCTAAAGCAGAACGTGTGTATTTTTGTTTTGCTAGGTTTTTATTGTGACCGCGCGTTCACATAAGGTGCCACAATAATCACCGCGTAAGATTTGGAAACCAATAACTCCGAAATTAAAAACAGAAAAAGTATTAAAGATAACAATACTCTTGTAGAAATATACTATTATACTCTATTTGTTAGATAGTAGCTATTTGTTAGATCATGTAAAACAGATGATTAAATGGATTTAACCTCAAGGAATAAATAAATAAAATAATTTAAGTTACTTACAATTTTTGGTTTATTAGTCACGAAAATACAGAGATTAAACAAATAATAATTTGAAGTGAATTTGACTACTAGTGAAGACAGAGAAGGGTGAGTGACGTGTTACGCGCCCTTAATAGGTCCATTGGGCACTGCGGCCATAGACAACTACACATCCTCGTCTATCACCCTCAAGGGTGCTATTCTGAATTACTCTCGTGGCACGAGAAAACCGTTTTTCCCGTGTATTTTGTATGTAAACACACGAGATAATACGGACACGAAAGCGTTTGGAATACCAGCCCCGGTCCCCACACTCTGTAATAATAACATGCAAAAACAAATCATATGTATTAAAGTATCTCATAAATAATTAATTATTGATTGATTTTGTGTTTATTTTGTAGAACTCTATATTTAAACGTATATTAGAAGATTAATTATCAATATTTCGACAAAGTTAGATAACTTTGGGTTGCGGGAATATGGAAGTTTAGGCATTTACAACGCTTATTACGTGACATTAACTGGCACATTACATACCGCGTAACATTCACCACTTTGCCATTGTTTAAACATCCATATAAAAACACCTTTAGCCACTCTTCAAGCACAAGAGCTAGTCTCTTTTTTGGAAAGTTACTGCTTTAAGGTTACTAAATTAATGTAAAAGTAGATTGTAATATAAAAAATGAACAGGCATCATTTTAATAAAATAAATAAAACGACTATACCACTAATTAATAAATTATTTTTTCCACCTACCGGTTTCAAAGCATACAAGCTTCTTCGTCAAGGTTTACGTAACTAATGAATTAATTCCTATTTTATTTTTATCATTCTAACTAAATACTACACGTGGACCCAATAAATCAAGTCTTTTTCCCCCTAAGGGTGGTAATTTGATATCAATATTTTTAAAGCTAGACATGAAAGGACTAAAAGAAATATTGTTTATTTGGTTATTAATGATTTTTTTCTTATTATGAATTGCTTCTTTAATTTCTAAGATTTCTAAGTTGTCTAATTTTAATATTTTATTTTCAACATGAAGTACTTTCAATCCAGTGTCTTTATTGAAGTTATGATTAATTTCTATCAGATAGTTTGAGAATTCTGAAAAATTATTATTATTTAAGAACCTTTAGTGTTCTTTTACTCTAATATTAAAGTTTCTTTTAGTTTTTCCAATGTAGACTGAATCGCAATATTTACAATTTAATTGGTATATCCCAGATTTATTATATTTATGGACTTTGTCTTAGTGATTTTTCAACAATGAATGCAGGTTTAATGTTTGATGGTAGAGAATCGGATAATTGTTTGGAAAAAACATCATTTATAAAAATAAGTAAAAAATAGTAGTTAAAAACTAAGTTGTTTTATTTGTTTTATTATAATGAATAACCACAAAAATAGTGCTTCGAACAAAGAATTAAGAATAGTGCTGAAACCGCATACGCACATCAAACAGAAGGTGACTAAACTACTCATAAATGAGTAGGTTTACGTTTTGACCCATTAGTTTCTTTGTAGACGTCGCTCAGTCATCACATTTCATGCGTAATTAGCAAATGAATGTGTATGTAGCAAATGCATTTCTTAAAAATGGAATAATTTTTCCATCTGTCAGATTGCCGAAGAAACAAAATGAACGTTTCGTAATTGTTGCCAGGGTAGTAAAAAAAATTACCCTACTTTGCTCATCTAACTAGAAAACTAATGAATATTTGACGTCGGATTAAATAACTCTGTGGTGGACATTTGACTGACATTATCTATAAAACATCAAATATTATTTAACACGATATAAAAATATCCATTTTATGTAAAATAAAATTTGATTCATATTTTAAGTTTAAAGTTCATTAATTAAATAACTCTTATTAAATGACCCTTTACTTATCTACTCTGTTGTGTCAATCAATATTTCAGCGTGAACAATAAAAATTTTAAGAAATTAACAGATTGCTTTTTTTAACTTACATTTGTGTTATGATTATTTTTTTTCCCATCGTGCAACATTACGCGGCGGCATCACGAATGCGCGCGGCGAAAGTGAGGCATAGTGGGGGATTTATTGGACACAGTCCGATGTATTAAAATATGATTCTACGCTCCGCTCCTTCTGGACTATTCTTAATTCTATGGCTTCAAATATAAAATTTATATTATTGGTATCATTTTATTTAATCATTTTTTTTAATGTCAAAAAATGTCTTCAATTCTACCATCCGGTTATTTTTGTAAATTAGATTATTCGAAATGTAGTTTTTGAAATCGGTGTTTTTTTATTGAATTTTTCACTGTTAATGGCTTGCGGTAATATGAACCGGCTAACAATGATTCCCTTAACCCAATGCGGACGCGTCACGCGCTATTTCACACCCGCTCACTGTGTGTCGAGTAGAACTAGCTAGCTTGACAAAATTCATCACCTGATTTCCTGGTATTGATGACTGTTTAATGTGAACAACCCCTTTAAACTATGATTCCAAAAATATTGGGGGTTTTACCCTGCTGAGTGGTGAGTAATCGATGCCGATAGCTAGGTAATTAGGTAAATGCATTTGCAACGACAAATTAGTTGGAATTTTGCTATCATTTGAACAACATCTTTGTGAAGTTTCTAATCAATAAGTGAATATTTTTAGTGATGGATTTTATTATTCAAGGTATGTACTAAAATATTATATACATTAAAAGAAAATTTCTAATTAAATAATGCAATTAAACATTTTTTAAAGATGTCCATTGTTTTAAATATTTTTCTCCTTAAATTATAACTTTAATCGTCCTTAACTTTTTTTTATCCATTTTTACCCCTTTAGATTTCATATATGTACTAGGTAAAACATTCAGTCATGCAAAACTATACATTTTTTACAGCACACTGTAGTTCAACTATTTTTTTTCAGAACACCTCTACTTCCTCACAAAAAAGGAGCTTTTAGAAGAATGGATAAAATCTTCGAAAAACGAAAAGGTTTCTCATCTTTACGATTATATTAATCAAAAATTTAATCTAATTGATATCACAGATGATTCGCGGAAAAAAAATATGTTAAAATTATTCAGCATATCAGAAAAACTATCTCAAAAATGGATAGCGGCCGGAAAGTCTAAGGATCGTTTCGTAGCAAATATGCAAGTTAGTGAGATACTCAGGACGTACAATTTCAAGTATGTACGGCTCAACTACAACCACACACATCTAATGCTGCGGGTAGACCTCTAAAATTTTTTGAAGATTCCTCGTTTAGGACCAAGAAACGTCGAGTGGATGACCTCACCCAAACGCGGAGTACCAGTGAACTAATGACCGCCGCAGAAATAGCAGTGCGTTCTTTAGGTCATAAAAAAGATGCTAAGGCTATAAGAAAAATTAGTGAGGGTTCATAACTAGTTCCTGGTGCTACAGATATTTCAAGAAAATTAAGTGGGGACGAAGCGTTAGCATATTATATAGACTCTAAGTCAACAACTCATACATATAAACAGACTAGGAAGTGGTGCATGAAAGTAGGGCATTATGTGTTTCCATCTTATTATTGTTTAAGTCTATCTAAAAAAAGGTGTTATCCTCCTGAAGAACATATAATGGTGACAGAGACTCGTGCTGAAATAAAATTGCAAGCTTTATTAGATAAAACTATAGAGCGCTTAATAGAGGCACAGCGTGATGTTTTTAATAGTGTACCCCCTAATTCATCTTTCACGCTTGTAAGAAAATGGGGATGTGACGGAAGTTCCGGCCACAGTACGTACAAACAGAGATTTGAGGAGACGGAAAATACCGACGAGTTTTTGTTTGTATTTTCGTTAGTTCCCATTAAGTTACATAACGACAACAACATCATTTGGCAAAACCCACGGCCTTTGTCTACAATGTATTGCCGCCCGATAAAATTTATATTTGCCAAAGAAACAAATGAGTTTACAAAATCCGAAAGTAACAAGGTTTTGGAAGAAGTAAACAATTTATTTCCAACTATTTGTAGTTTTAGAGATACTGAAATCACTATTAAACGTAAACTTTTGTTGACTATGATCGACGGAAAAGTCTGCAACGCCTTGACTGAAAATCTATCAACACAAACGTGTTACATATGTGGTGCTACTCCTAAGCTGATGAACGATGAATCTGGGCATTTTGAAAGTAACAAAGAATATTTTGGATTTGGTTTATCCACTCTCCATGCTTGGATTCGTAGTTTCGAATGTTTTATACATATTGGTTGCCGTTTGAAAGTAAAAAAATGGCAGATTAGAGACGATGAAGATAAAGCAAACCGAAGAAATCAGGCAACGATTTAAACGCAAAATGGGTCTTATTGTAGATAAACCAAAACCAGGATTTGGTTCTTCAAACGATGGAAACACTGCTCTTCGTTTTTTTGGAAACCCCGAACAAAGTGCTCAGATTACAGGATTAGATGTTACAATCATTAGGAATTTCGATATTCTTTTAAAGGACATTATCTTCTGGTTTTGAAATAAATACCGTTGAATTTAACAACCTTTGTGTTGAAACTAGAAAATTATACATAAGTCTCTATTCTTGGTATTGCATGCCAGCTACTGTACAAAAAATATTAGTTTATATTACAGAAGTAATTCGAAGCGCACTCCTTCCTATTGGGCAACTTTCGGAAGAAGCCCAAGAGGCTCGGAACAAAGACTGCCGAAGGTTTCGAGAGCAAAACACCAGAAAATTTTCACGTATTGTTACTAATAGAGACTTGTTGTCCATGTTGCTTGTAACATCTGATCCGTTTATCAACAGCCTTAGAGAAATTCCCAGAAAAAAGACGGACAAGTTACCTGCGGAGGTTTTAAAATTAATTGTAGCTCCTACTATAGAACCTCAACGTGAATCTTTTCTAACTAATTTTACTTGTAATGAGAACGATTTTTTTTTGGAAAACTCTGCTGATGACTCTGAATTATCATCAGATGATAATTACTGATAAGTATGTAGTTTTTGTATTTTTTTCAAAATTAGTTTTAATTTTTTGTTCGTCTTTGGGATTGAAATAGATTTTTAAAAATATTTTCTAAATAATTTGTTAACTACCTGTACATATGATGAAGATATATATTTGATTATTACTTTTATTACATTCATTGATTTAAATGATTTTTGTAATTTACTTCTTACACTCTAGTTATTAATACTGTATTATTTGTTGTGCTTTTAAAACTATTTTATAAATCGTTTTTCGTAGAAGATTCTGACACTGAATAATTAACCATAATTGGGCAATTAATAGTGAACATGCATAGGCATTAGGTATGTAAATATTTACTAATTGACATTTTTAAACAAAAAATATCTCGTAGCAATTGATCGAAATGAAATGTTTTATTTTTAAATATGTACTTTTTTATATTAAATATTACGTTTATATTTATAAATATATATTTTTTCTTTATGTAAAAATGTATTTAAATATTGAGAAAATAATTCAAATATGATTCCATGTAATATTGTCCGGCTAAATATTTTTTAAATAAACATTTATTTTACAATACAATGAATATTTTTTACTAAAATACCTAAAGTCCTTATTGATTAATTTTTTTTCAAAAATTGTATTTTATGCACACAATGTAATATTTTTACACAGAAATATCATCTAAAATAATTTTGTCAACCTAGCTTGTTCTACTCGAAACACTGTGCCGCTGTACAAATACTCGTATATAGCTAATCGTTAGTAAATACTATCGTGCAACTGAGATACAAGTTACGGGAGCTCCGTTGCTGCGTCGATTCCTTGAAAATTTAAAAAATATAGTACATAGCACAGTATTCGCAGTGATATTGAGTATGCCTCATGCGTATGGAGTCCGCAATATCAAAATCATATAAATTCAATAGAATCTGTTCAAAAAAAGTTCTTAAAGTACCCTTTGTATAAGTTCCAAATTTCTAACCCACGTTCAAATTCAAATTACGAGCATCTTCTGACTCTTTTTCATTTGAATTCTTTGATAAAACGCCGCGTTGTTTTCGATATAAAATTTATGTAAAAACAATATTTTGAGTTTGTCCAAATTTTTGTAGACAAGGATTGGATTCAACTCTCTGGGGAGCTGTTTATATTAACATTTTACAACAGAGATGAAGAAAAAAAAACAACAGAAAAAAAAAAAAAATGAAACATTTAAGAGAAGGTAATATAGAAGTCTAGGGATCTACAGGGCTTATGACCTGTCAATGGCTGGTTTAAGTGGCCACTTTACACACTGTGTAACATTCACCATTCTGCCTATATTTGAACATCTATATTCCTTCAATTCTTTCATCTGTTGATGTTTGTGAAGTTAAAGAGCTGAAACCTTTATTTATGCGGGGGAGATTCATCTAATTGAATTATTTCACCTACATACTAGGCAACGCCTGAAAATATTATTTTTTCAATTTCTATAAAAGGTTTCAGCTCTTTAACTTCACAAACATCAACAGATGAAAGAATTGAAGGAATATAGATGTTCAAATATAGGCAGAATGGTGAATGTTACACAGTGTGTAAAGTGGCCACTTAAACCAGCCATTGACAGGTCATAAGCCCTGTAGATGCCTAGACTTCCATATTACCTTTTCTTAAATGTTCTTCATCTCTGTTGTAAAATGTTAATTTATGTATAAAATATTAAACTACAAAGTAGATACTAACCTCCCAAATAAAATACAAATAAATGCGGGATTGAGAACACTCAGACATCGGGAAATATTTAAACTGCCTTTGTTTTCAAATAATGCTACATACCACACACCTATGGCCCGCATGTGTCGACAATATAATATATACTGCCGAAACAATAAAATTGTCATTTTTCATGATACTCTCTCAGCCTTTGCGAATAATCTCTTAGGAATAAATCTTATTCAATAAGTACACACGTACAACTTATTTTTTATTGCATTGTATCCTAAATATTAAAAAAATATGTGTTACAACTTAATGTATAAATCTATTTTGTGTAATTCTATAATTGAAGATATACATATATGCATGTAAAATTGTATCGACGAATGCTTTCAAATTGTATGTTTTCTAGTATGTATCTTTGTTGAATTACATAATAAAATAAAATAAAATAAAAAAATACATTTGGTTAAAATTTAATATAATCTTATGCTAATAAAAACATGTCTATCGAAACTAAGCGTACAGCTATAAGATGTTGGCCGGGTTTACCTTTTAAAACTGGGACCTTTCACATAATACCCCGGCTACTTGAAACAGAAAAATCTTTGAATGTCTACAAAGTTGATTTTAAAGAATTTAACGCGGATGATCTGTGTCAACAATTATTTTTTTATTGATTGATTTGGTGTTTATTTTGTAAAACTCCATATTTAAACTTATAATTAGAAATCAAACACTGATTTGAGTCTACTGAATACTTTATTTTATTTTTACAAATATAAACATATAAAAATAAAAACTTCGTGACAATAGTTTCGCCTTATTAGGGCATTTTCAAACGAATGTGAAGATTATTTGGATTGAATGTCCTTGATATATATTGGTTATATAATTCAAGGTACTTAAGTAGAAAATAAAAATAATCTTATGAACTATAGCATGTACATTAATCATAATTGAGGGAAAAACCAATGGTTAAGGGTGAGGCTAAGTGTTTAATAGGTAATGGGGAATTTGGGTATTTATATTTGAATTTCGGGGAAAATATAACAAAGTAAGTATTTATTGACATACAAGTATGTATTGTGAGATAATTAATGAAGCCTTATAGTTTTGTAAATTTAGATAATTGTTGTCGAAAAAAATATCAATAATATTATAACAGGTTGCTGTTCATTTTAATTTTAAAACATGATTGAAATATTATGAGGAAATTTATATAAACATAAATGTATTATCATACAATATTTCTATTTTTAAGAATTTCTTATCAAAATATATCAATGCAATCGTAACATGATTCATCTATTAATTAATGTACATGCTATAGTTCATAAGATTATTTTTATTTTCTACTTAAGTACCTTGAATTATATAACTATATAAGGACATTCAATCCAAATAATCTTCACATTCGTTTGAAAATGCCCTAATAAGGCGAAACAATTGTCACGAAGTTTTTATTTTTATATGTTTATATTTGTAAAAATAAAATAAAGTATTCAGTATACTCAAATCAGTGTTTGATTTCTAATTATAAAATTAAATATTTATTTTAATTTCAATTTAATTTCTAAATCATTTGCAATTTGGTCCTTTAGATTTTATATTTAGCAAGTAAACGCACAAAACTGTATAATTTTTTGCTTGTAAAAATTGAATTGTAATTTCGAGAAAAGCCTTGGTTATTTTGCAATTACCTGGTCTACATGTTTTGACTAGCAATACACAGTGATTATTGAGGCTCCGAGACTATTTAAATGTTGAATCCTATTTTTTATCTTGATTCTTCACACATCTCGTGTGAAGGTCGGACATAATTACTGTCCTCATTTTGGAGAGATTCTCATCTTTACTGGTTGAGCGACACTGGTGAATAGCGTATATTTTGTGAGGAATTTGATCTGCATTTATTTGTTCGGCTTATTTCTTGCATTGACTCTCAACAACGCACAGAGCGTAGCTGTCAACCAATAAAAGCACAATTTAATTTTTCTTTATAATTACATTTTAATTTTTTTTGTAAACCTTTGAAATAGAACAAAACAACCAATTTCCTTCGAGTACCTATTAGAAAACTCCAAAATTGATGTAGTCAAGTCCATCAGAGATTAAGGAGTTGTTTTGGACTATAAACTGACATACAACGAGCATATAGATAATACAGTAAAGAAATCACTGAAATTACTTGGCTTCATTAACAGAATATCCTCTGATTTTACTAATGTCCGTACAATCAAAACTCTTTATTGCTCAACTGTTCGCCCTCTTCTAGAATATGCCTCCTAGATTAGTGGTCTGGTCTCCATTCTATGTCAATCGCATAAATCACATTGAATCAGTCCAACATCGCTTGCTTCGAAAAATAGCGTGGATGCTCGGACTAGAGAGGGATAATTATTCTTATGCTGAAATAGAGTCAATGTTAAATATTTCTAGTCTACAAAAACGTAGAACTAATATTGACTCCATATATATGTTCGGCATACTAAATGGTATAATCGATGTTCCATCATTACTGGGACAAGTAAAATTCAATATTCCGACTCGTAGATTGAGAAACAATGAAGTACTGTTCATCGATCAGCATAGAAAAAACTATGGCATAAATTCTCCAATGACCCGCCTTTGTCGTATTGTTAACTCAAGACAAGATCTGGACTTTTTTGGTTTAAGTTTACAACGATTTAAACGAGCACTAAATAAATAGTCCAGATCTTGTCTCGATGTCCCTTATGTTTGTCAATGCTTCTTTCTTTTTTTTTTTAAAATGTTTTCAACTATTCTTTTATTGTAATATTTCAACCTTATAAATTGTAAACATGGACAATGTCCGTTAATAAATAAATAAATAAATATTAAGTTTTGACATTCTTTTATTTTAAAAGAAAATCTGGACATTTTTCACACTCCTCACAAAAGGACGTTTCAGTATGCCAGGATAGACGCGTGTGGCGGTCCGTTCTCTCACCTATCCCCACGGGGAAGGCGTGATGGTAGCAGCAGTAAAACCGACTCCCTGTACGTTTCAAAAGTTATGGTGTAAGTTTTATGAACGCGTCAGCTCTAGTCAAATCCAGTACGGGATACTATAATACGCTACTGCGACTCTAGATACCCGACGACATGCGACAGTGCGTTCACCCTGCACTAACCGATACAAAATAACGGGTCCCGCTTCAACAGGTGATCAGGTTCACTCGTAGTACATTTATTTATTTATTATTATTATTTTTTTTAAATTTAAATTTCATTGATAAACCCTTACGGATTACATACATTTAACAAAATATTTTCACTCTTAAAAGTCACATTTCACTGTTAGTAATAATATTTTTAACATCTTTTGTAAAGGTTGTCTGAGTCTTTTGTTTAGTTTTGTCTGGTAGTTTATTGTATAATTTCAGTCCATGGTTTATTAGTCTCGATTGTCCTTTTCTCGTTTTAAAAGATTGTATATGATATTTTTCTGATATTCTCGTATTGTGTTCATGTTTACTACAGTTTTTTTCAAGTTTTAATTCTTCGTCTACAATTACATCAGTGGCTAATTTATGAATAAATTTTAATGATTCTAGTTTAAAGAGTTCAGTTACATATAATTGTTTAGTGTGTTCAAAAAGTTCTTTAGTTGATGTTAGATGGGGAAGGTCATATACTAACTTTAATATTTTATTTTACTGTCTTTGTAGTCTGTTAATGTCATTTTGATTTCGTGTTCCCTATTTTAGTTTTTACATAGGCTTCATACATAAAAAAATTCCTTTATTGGAACAAAGTTTTTGATTTAAAAAAATAGACTCGATAAAGTCACCACTTTGCTAATTAAATTTACTAGCGGACCCAACAGACGTTGTCCTGCCCGAACTTTGGCTTGCCTGCTAGCTGGTTGAACAAACGTTTTTTCGTAAAAAAGGACAAGCGTTATTTATTTTTGCCTTTTTTGAGCTAATTATGTATTCGTAATTAGGGTTAGTTTTTTTGTTTCATCTCCTCGTGTGATTGGCTAAGAGTCCCGTCGTGCTCAAATCAAAATTGTGCAAAAATCACCACTCTAGTGCCATAATCCAGAGAGAAAATACGAGAACACGTGTTAATATAGTAAAGTCAGAGCGCTTTTTACCCTGAGCATTCTAAAATTATGACACTCAACCCATGCCCAACGTGAATTTAGTCATTCTTTAACCGCCAGCCGTGTTTTGACGCGAGCTTGACATTTTATTCGAAACCAAAATAAATAAAAATAAAAATGCCCTATTGTGTGGTGAAAGCGTGCAAAACCTGTTCGGATAAAAGATAAAAGACTTTTCATTGATAAGTTGGTACCTAGGTACTTGTTTATGATTGAATTCCAAAACTAAAAATTATTAATATTTCCAAACGTTGGTTTGCCTGCTATAAGCTGGTTCAGCAAACGTTTTATCGTAAATAAGGACACACGTTATTTATTTTTGCCTTTTTTGACAACCACAATGACAAACCATCACGCCGTTTCCCCGTAAGGGTAGGCAGAGATGATAGAACGCCATATCACTCTATCTTTGCATACATATCTCGCTTCCTCTACATTCATACATCTTATGCATGCGCGCCGATTATTCCGACTTTTGACATGTCCATCTTCGAGTATTTGTTGGATTTGGTCATGCCATGTCTTTCTCGGTCTTCCTCTATTTCTGCATCCATCAACATTCGCATTGTAAATATTCTTAGCCGTTCTTTCGCTGTCCATCCGCTCTACGTGTCCAAACCAGCGCAGAGCTCCTTTCTTGATTTTGTCGATAGTGCTTGTCTCAGCCTTGCATGACGTACGGATCTCAACATTTGATCTATTTTGAGCTATTTATATTTTCGTAATAAGGGTTAGTTTGTATTGTTTTTTTACAATAAACATAAATGATAAAACAGAGAATTAAAAAAATAAAGCATAATTATAAAACAATGAAATACATATTAATAGTAAAAATAGTAAACAAAAAAATCCCACAAAGGCATGGCCTGTTCGTGGGTATACAAGAAAATGTTAATGAATTTTTGCTCCTATAATAAATAATGGACAGTTAAAATATTTTCGTGTAACATAAGAAAGAAAAAATAAGATATTTTGGAAAAGATAATATGGTATTTTTTTTTATAGTAATTAAAAAGAGAAATAAAAAATATTAAAAAAAACACAAAAATATTCCTTATTATTAAAGGGCAACAAAATAAATCATAGAAAAAAAGAGTCCGTATCTTTAGTTTAAATCCAGGATAGTGCATGTTTTTTAAAAGAAGGAAAATTTTGAAAGTTTGTAATCAATGAAATATTATCAGTAAAAAAAGAATTAAAAATTTTTGGGCCTATAAAATATGCATGTCTCTGTGCGAGCCTCGTTTTACAATGTGGTATTTCTAACACACGATTCCTTCTTTGACTTGATCTATTTGAATTACTTGTAAATGAAAACTTGATGTCTAAAAAAATAAAAAACTTCTTACATCATCGGCCCATTATAATGTTAATTATTGTTCACTGTGATCGCTCAAATGTTTATCATGTTTTTAAGCACGTCGATAATCATTTGTAATAAATTGGTACCAAATTGCTATCGCGACCATGTTTCCCGGATCCCGTTTCGAAAAGTGCAAATGTTGACGATAAGTTAGTGTTAAGCAGTGGTTGTCGCCTTTTTCTGTCTCTGCCAACTGTGACCGGTACACGTGGCCCGAGAATTGGAATTTCTTTATGGCCAATCACCTCCTCGCTCCAGTGGCTCCGGGCCTTGGCAGTGACCGGCCGCCGCCGGATCGGACGCTCGCCGGAAGCCGGAGATTCCGGTCGGAAGTGGACTGTGGCCGATTTCGGACGCAGTCGACGCGAGGATTAAATCGAGCTTCTTCAAATCTTGACGCCACAATACGGAAATATCATGGTTTTTTAAAAACATTTTTAAAGTATTAAGGGTCTATGAAATACTGCCGAGTAAAAAAGTTTTTTTTGCTACTTAGGTAGTAGTAGGATAAAAAATATTTTTAAATTTCAAATTCTGAATTCACGCAAAAACGGTGATTGTATTAGCCACGCCTTAAATACGTCACGATTTATGTTAATTTTCAACTTTGTTCCTAACCGTTTAAATTTTTATGCAACGTCGTCACGAATTTTTCGTCACAATCATCAATGTCAAACATGATTATTTTTTCTAGTGACATATTTTTTATAATTTCTTTTTTTTAATGACTTTTTGGAAAATTTTTACTAGGATTTTTTTTAAAGCTTACCATGAAAAATGAGTGTACTGATTGCAAACCCGGCAAAATCCAAAATCTAAAAAAAGTGAGATATTAATTGAAACATATTCAGAATACAATTTTTTACAATAATATAACATTGTCAGTTAAAAATACGGCTTTTTTTGTAAGAACTTGACTTTTAAATTATCGGGTTGGTTGCAAACATGACAACCTCTATTTGAGTATTGCAAAGTTGGAATGTATAAAATTAAATTTTTAATTTACTTCGGTTTCTTAACATAATCACGCTTATTATGTCATTACTGTTTACGAATAAAATATTTACTGATTATAATAAAAAATTAAAGTTTAAAAAAAAGTTGAAGTTGAGAATTGTATTTGTTTTTTGTGATTTGCTCAAAATAAAGAAATATGGATTTTGACGGGTTTGCAAATAGTACCCCCAAACGTTCCTCTGAAGTTTCGCGGTTTGGCTCTGAAAAACCGTGTTTAACTCCCTAGGGATGAAATCCAGCCGGTCTGCAAACATTTGAATTCGGTCGGTAAATCCATTAATTGTAGATATTCAGAGTAAAATTAAGTATCTAAAAATAAAAGGGATGATCATTCAAATATGCTGGACAAGAGGACATGCTGGTATCGTAGGAAATGAAAGAGCGGGTGAACGAGCAAGAGCCGCAACTTGTAAAAGAACGGCACCTTTCTTCTCAGAGTTTCCCCTTAGCTTTACTAAACGTTGGGAGGATAATTACCGCGCTTCTTCTACAGGTAAAATCACTAAACCCAACGCTGGCTGATGCGGCAAACTTCCGTCATCATCACCAAAGTACTTTCGAAACGACCCAAATTTTTACCGGACACGGAGCTATGAGAAGTTATCTATAAAGGTTTAAATTAAGGAATGATGACTATTGTCCATGCGATGATATTTTTTCACAGAGTATCGAACATCTGTTATTTCAGTGCCCATTTTTCAGTTTACAACGCCATAATCTTGAAGCAGAATGCGGGAAAGATGGAATATCCTTAACAGACATCCACACTGTAGTAAAAAGTAGTTATCACGCGCCATTGTTCTTGAACTTTGCAACAATGGTGATTGGACTCATAAAGGTAATAAACCAAAATCAGTGATCGAACATCCATTTCCAAGACAAAAAAAAACGATTTTTTCCGAGTACCTTAGCCTTGTACATGACACGTAAGGCTACTAAATACAGGGGTCCAAATATATATACATGTATATAAAATAAAAAAAACATTTGAATATACTCAAAACATTGTTGAATTTCATAAACACACTAAAACCTTGTCGTTCAATTCCGTCCAGCTGTCTCGCTGTACGCCAAATAATTACCAACATTCCACCACCGTTTTGCATATGACTCCAATTTACATAAATATTGTGATTAGGTGTTACTTCATATGCGAATTTTCCAGTCCATAAATAAATATTATGTGTAATGTGTGTGTACTCAGCCATCTAACGCAATTCGTCCTCTAGCGGTGTGTTAAATACACACTGTGTACCTAATATAGAAAACGCGTAAACACAGCAGACATTCGGGCGTTTTCGCAAATACACACGCGGGTTCGGACATCTCCGGCCAAGATGACGTCCTTGCTTTTTGTCAAAGGATATGTAAATAAATGGTTTGATACGTTGTTTGACCGGTTTTTGGAATTGGCGAATTTTCGCTGCCCCACGATACATTTTATTTATTTGACGGACTTACGCAGTCCATTCTAACGATGGTAAATACAATTTCTTATAAAAGATACAGGCATTAATAAAATAAAATACAACTAAATAAAATTAAATCTAAGACAAAAAAAAATAAAAAATTACTACCTCAAGACAAGATCTGGTCTATCTTAGTGAATTTTTTAAACTATAAAGACTTACACCAAAAAAGTCCAGATCTTGTCTCGAGTTTACAATACGACACAATCGGGACATTGGTGCATGCGAGCCATAGTTTGTGCTGTGTTGATCGAGGAACAGCGCATTATTATTTCGCAACCGGCGGATCGGAACATTGAATGCCACCTGTTCCAGTAACGATGGTACATCAATTAAGCCATTCAGCAAATTAAACATAAATATGGAGTCCATGTTATTTCTACGTTTTTGTAGACTTGAGATTTTGAACATTGACTCCATTTCTCCGTAAGTGTAGTCTCCCCTCTCGAGGCCAATCATCCATGCTACTTTTCTTAGCAAACGATGTTGCACCGATTCGATATGATATATCCGGCCTACAAAGAAGGGACACCAGATCATGGATGCATATTCTAAAAGAGGACGAACAAGTGAGCAATATAATGTTTTAACAGTGAACATATTAGTAAAGTCACTAGATGCCCTGCTAACAAAACCGTAGAGTTTTAGTGACTCGTTAATCATAGTATCAATATGTTCATTAAAGGTAAGTTTTCAGTCCATGATAACTCTGAGGTCCTTAATAGACTTGACTACATCTTAATTCATATTTTATGCGGCTCAAAAATCAAGTCCGGGCGGATGAAGCATACAGTTCTGTGTGTGTTGATTGAAGTGATGTAGTTATTAACCTTTGAATTTTATTTATTTATTCATTTAAAATTACAAAATTAAATATTCATGAACTTATTAAGGCTTTTTAGGCTATGCCCGTGTCAAGCCACAATAAATAACAATAAAAATACATATTAAAATTAATTAGATCAAATTATAATGACATAGAATCACAATCTAGAAAAAAAGGTAAATGTATTAAATAATCAAATTCCAAAGAATACAATGCAAAAAAGATAATCAGAAATAATTTTTAAAATATAAATTATACAAATTAAGAATCAGACATAATCAAATATACAAAATAATGGTATCATTAAAATCAACAAAATAATAGTAAAATATAGTTGTATTAAAAAAAAAATAACACAAAATAAGCATAATTGGAAAATTTAAATATTTAAAAGCATAATTGAAATGATAATTGAGTTATGTTTCTAGAAATTCACTCAATTTTAGTAAGTTAGCCTTGCCACATGTATGATTAAATAGTGTTCAATAAAATAAGGCTGCCATTATAAAAACAACATTCTTAAGTATTGTAAGTTATAAGTATTGTAAAATTAAATAAAATAAAAAATTTAAAAAAATAAAAATAATCTGGTTGCTTCGGCATCTTATTTACATTATAGACAATTGAAGATCGCTCTGTTCTTCCCAGGTATTGTCCTAGCTACATGTGAAATCGACTTAATTTCACAACAGCTTCGGATTACACAATTTGTAAATTTTTCGTGAAGCTGAGTCCTCAAGTTATTAACGGATGGCGAGCAAAAAATGGCGACGTCTCATAAGGTGAGCAGGTCATTCTTTACACAAAAAACGCCTCAATCAGCGTTTGTGGGATAATCTCTAAATTTAGCTCGAGAAGTTTGAAGTGGTTTCAGTTAGCTGAAATCGATTTGAAAGGCTTTTCGCCGTGCAATTTTTCATAAGATGGATCGGTGGTTTTGAACGAAGAACTTACCGCGTTTATTATAAAACCCCGTTCGCCCTCGTAGCGTCAGCATCGTTGAAAAATAAGGTAATCAACACAAGACGGGATTGAAAAGGTTTAAATCCTAGACGAAGTTTTACGAAAAAATCTGTTTTGATGTTTAATATCAACAATATTTTGAGTTTTTCCAAATTTTTGTCGACAAAGACTGGATTCAACTCCCCGGGGAGCTGTTTATATTAACATATTACAACAGAGATGAAGAACATTTAATAGAAGGTAATATAGAAGTCTAGGCATCTACAGGGCTCATGACCTGTCAATGGCTGGTTTAAGTGGCCACTTTACACACTGTAACATTCACCATTCTGCCCATATTTGAACATCTATATTCCTTCAATTTTGTCATCTATTGATGTTTGTGAAGATAAAGAGCGGAAACCTTTATTTATGCGGGTGAGATTCATCTAATTGAATTATTTCACCTACATACTAGGCAACGCCTGAAAATGTTATTTTTTCAATTTCTATACTTCTTCATGGACCAGGTGGATTTTTTCAACAATATTTTAGGTTTGTCCAAATTTTTGTAGACTAGGACTGGATTCAACTCCCTGGGGCGCTTTTTATATTAACATATTACAACAAAGATGAAGAACATTTAAGAAAAGGTAATATAGAAGTCTAGGCATCTACAGGGCTTATGACCTGTCAATGGCTAGTTTAAGTGACCACTTTACACACTGTGTAACATTTACCATTCTTCATCCATTCATTCATTAAATCAGATGAATCTCACCCGCATAAATAAAGGTTTCAGCTCTTTAACTTAACAAACATCAATATATGAAAAAAAATAAGAAATTTAGATGTTCAAATATGGGCAGAATGGTACAAAGAATTCCTCAAATGAAGTTGACAAACACCACAAATCCACAATTGGTGTTCGTCAATCTTCTGTTTTTTTTCGTTCTCTTTCTTAAGACAATGCGTCGCTTTTAATCTTTTCCCTCCCACGTGGCGTATCCATTCTATGCTAATTTCTTTTCTCGAGCCTAGAGCACGTGGAAGTAAAACAAAATGTTCTAGAGACATGTAGATTGACTAATACAAGCGCTCATTAACATAACTCGTGGAGTGTCAGAGGCTTTCGTGATGTAACATGACCACGCATTGCCCAACACATTTCTACTGATGCTTTTGTGTGTTTTTGTTTGAATTACCAGCATTTCGTCTCGTTATTTTGCGCCAACGTAATTCGAGAATAATTCGGGCGTTTGTTTCACTAATCGTCTCGTTTCATCAGTTCTCGAACTGCTCTAATTAAAGTCTTTAAAAAAGTCGTTATTCTGTTATGTCGTGTACCTGCTTAGCTTAGCAATACGGAAAAATGGCTTCCCTTTGTCAGTGAAAGCACTCCTTCATATATCCGAAAATCATTTTAAATACCATGGTTTTCCTTTCCTTTTTTTGTCAAATTTTCATAAACTGCTGTTCTCATTCAATATTTATTTTTTATTCTTATAATATTAGAAATCAAACACTGATTTAAGTCTACTGAACACTTTATTTCTTTATTAAAGTGACAGTTATGTCGGAATTTAATTCGACTTCAAAATTTACTTATTTCTCTCTCATATTTTTAATAGGCTTTTAAGAAAAAAAGTTCCAACCTCGAAGCGATTTAATTTTTTAATAAATCATAATTAAAGGAAAAATTGCTCGGTGGAACAAATTTTTTGACACTTTTAATGCGGAGATAAACGTATCGAGGGGTTCTAGACCCGTCGGAATTAACCGGTGTACTTACATCAAAACTTGATGGTAGTAGTGTAACTTTACTGTTGGTCAGGAGACTTTTATCTTCAACTATGACGTCATACTGAAGCTATGTCATTTTAGAGCGTAGATATGTGTACCGTGACGTACGCTTCTCCTTGTTTCATATCGATGTACCGACCCAAAACTTGAAGGTGGGTGGTCGGTAGTATATCTTTATAATCGCTAGAGGGAATTAAAGGTGAAGGTATGACGTCTTTATCTTCCCATCCTAATCTAGGCCCCGATGTCTGAACCACAGGACGCTGAGGGACTCGCAGAAGTTGGCATTTGCCGGGAACGGCCATTTTTAACTCTTTTTGCTCCATCCAAGAAGCGGAGATGGAATAAATACACAAGTAGGATAAGGCCTTGTTGTTATAGCGTGCATTTAGTAAAATCATTTTGTTGTAGTGTCTGGCATTCCTCGATCTGCCTACACCTGGTAGGCAGATTTGGAACGATACATATGGCTTTTTTCCTCCAGCTGTTGAGCACAAAGCGCCACCCATGGATATGATCTACTGCCGTTGCATAATGCGCAACCTTTACAAAGCATTTCTTAACTCACACTTGACGGTGGACAGTGGATGTGGGAGGGACATGATTTGTTTGCTCTACGTTTACAAAACCCGTTGAATGAGGTCCGAATATTGAAAAACAAATGTGAGTGTTTCTTCATAGAGGTGTTAAATTATTTTGTGGACTTTTACCCACCTTTATTATCCACTTCTTGATAGCAATTTTATGGTGAGAGTACTCATTTTTTTAAAAATTGTTGCAACAGAGAAAAAAAAACATTTTTGAAAAGGTATTATAAAAGTCTAGGCACTTACAGAACAGACCTGTCATTGGCTGGTTTAAGTGGCCAATATTCATACTGTATAACATTTACTATTATGCCTATGTTTAATGATTATTTTTGTTATTTTTTATTGCACGTTTTACATAAAACTTTTTTTTAAAATATGAACACCTCGCTGGGCACAACCCGTGTCAAGGCATTCATTTACATGACGTATAGTGTCTAAAAAATATATATAAAATACATATAAAATATTACATATTCATATTTAAATCCACACAGATATATATACATATATAATAGTAAGAGAAAAAAAAGAAAAAAAAAGAAAAGAAAAAAAGAGAAGATATACATTTATACAAAGTTGCTGTGACAATCTAACTAGGATCATTCTAAGCTAGTCGAAAATGTATAATTGATAAGATTAAGAAAGGGTCTCTTAGTTGGTTTGGTCATGTAGAACGAATGGATGTCGAAAGAATGGTAAAACAAGTATATATGGCGAAAATGAACGGTAACGTCAGACGAAGACGATTGAGGAAGACGCGGGATGATCAGATAAACCAAAATCTCATGTCTGGTCTCGTTAAAAGCCGGCAGTAGTAGTAGTAGCAGTTAGAGTAGAACCTTTACACGGAATAATTTTTATCATAATGTTTTTGTGCAATGGTTATTTGCTCCAGCAATGTGTCATTACCACATAGTCTTGTATTATCTTCATTTTCTTCTATGTAGGGCAATTTTATCATCATTGGATGTGCATCTCAAAGCGATGTCACGTAAATAACTATTGCTAATATTTCCCTTTCAATGGTTTTGTCAATAAAGGATCTTAGCATTACTTTATATAGTACTCTTCTGTCGTGAACGCATTGATAATATTGTAAACAAATCTCTCAAAATTCTTAGTTTTATCAATAGAATGACGACGGACTTCAAAAATATTAATACCATCAAAACTCTTTATTGCTCACTAGTTCGACCGCATCTATAATATGCTTTTCCATTATATAGGACTCATATTGACCATATCGCGTCTGTCCAACACCGTTTTATCAGAAAAGTGGCATAGTTGTTTGGATTGCAAGCGGTTGAAATAGAGCGATCTCTTAATCTATCTTCATTGGAGAAACGTAGAACTGAGATAGACTTTAAATGAATTTTCAAAATACTTAATACTATAAGTGATGTCCCATCTCTGTTGCGATCAATTTCTTTTCATGTTCCCAACCGCGTCACCAGAAGTCAAAATCTGCTATTTATCAAGTCTTCTAAAAGCAACTTGTGTTTTTATGCCCCAATGTCCAGAATTTTCAGATTAGTCAATTCGTCATACAACTTAGAATTCTTTGGGATAGATCTTCCGGCTTTTCGTAGATCTCTTCGCCACTAAAACAGTGTGGGATGAAGATGGATTTGCATGGTTTAGCTCGAAGTCTTATGTGTTTATTTATATATTGTAATACCATTATTTTATTTCCACTGTTTGTCTTTGCTACATAGTTTTATGTTCTTTTTGTTCAGTTTCTTGTACATATGTTTCTTCATATTAAAAAAAAAATGTTTATATTCAGATAACAAATATGAATAGAATATTACCACTAAATACAATTTTTACATTAATGAAATATATATATATATATATACATTAACGTTTCCCATTACGTAAAAGAAAAAAAAAACAATTCTTCTGTACATAATGGGGAGTGACGTCTTACAGTAGTTTATTAATTTTATTTTAATTATTAATATTTTTATTTTATTTTATTTATTTATTTATTTATTTTCTTTTATTCAGGAAACATACAGTACAGTTACAAAGTTTAATATTTTACACAATTGGACTTAATTCTAATGGACCAGTGAAGTTTCCATATTAAAAAGCAATTAAATGTAAGGTTAATTATGAAAGTATAAAAAAGAAAAGGAAAAAGAAAACATAAATGAAAGTTGTTTAAAAATTAAAATTTAAGTGAAAAAAAATATATTTTAAGGTTTGTAGTTTGTAGTGAGTATTTACAAATGGAAATAATATTAAAAATGAAGAAAATTTGTAAGAGTAATTAAGAATTAAGAATGGAAATAAAGAATGAAAAACATGCTCAGATGTAAAAATAAAATAAAATAGTATAAACATTTTTTTTAAAAAAGGAAAAATATAAACACATATTTATTTTAAGAGATTCAAAGAAACGTTGAGAAGAATCTTTAAGTGAAATATAAGACAGTAAATTTAAATTTAGGTCAATTTAAAAAATTAGGACAACATATATAAATTTAGGACAACCTATATAAATTACAAAAAAAAATAATAGGAACGGTGTTTTTAATCAGTTCTACATAAATAAGAATTACAAATGTAACGTTTTACTTCTTTCTTAAATAAGTGGTATTCCTGACTGTACTTTTTATTTTCTTTGTTCCTTTCATTAAATAAAAGAATTCTTTTAAAAGTATAATGATGTTGTGCTGTAGTTGTTTTTAATTTAGGGATTTATATATATATTATGTATATTAAGATATAACTGTTGTAATTGGATTAGGCCGTATGTATACAATAAATAAATAAATGACCGAAAAAAATTGTAAACAGGTCACCCCTTCACTAATCAAATTCGTTCAAATGGTACCCTTTGAGATGTATTTCTTAATTCATTTTGACATTCCACTATCGTTCGTCGCAAGCGCAAACGCTCGCCACTGTAGCCATGCACTTAGAATCGCACCCCTTTTTCAGAAAAACGGTTTTCTCGTGCCACGAAAGTGATTCAGGATACCACCCCTGGTTTTTAAAGAGCCTAGCTGCCGAGTGACGGACGATTGCTTCCATGTGGAGTTTACGCAATATTGTATTGTAATGGCTTGAACGGGGGCATTTCTAGTAATTTAAGTGTGCCTAATTTTTGCTACACAAATGCTAGATTCACCTTCTAATTAACTTTTAGTTTCTTCTTTTTAATTAAATCTAAGGAAGCATTTCCGTCTGTTGTCTAAAGTCTTTCGGATACTCAAATTCATTTGGTCAAACCTGTTTGCTATCATTAATGGATTCACGTTTTTCGCGAGTGCGGGGCGTTCGCTGGTCGGTCGCTTCACACGTTTCCCCATACCGGTTTTTAACTCCAAGATCAAGTTTACTTCTCTGACAACAATAACACAATCAGCCGATTGAAAGGTCGACCCGGCATAGAAAGAACAGGAGAAAGTGACGGAGCGTCCCCCGGGGCACTTTGGTGAGAGATCGTCACGTTTTTGTCCGAGGAAAGCTTAATCCCCGATCGGGCTGTAACGCGCGGAATCCCCAACATTGTATCCAACAGTTGAGTTTGACCAGCGGTGAACAACTTGCCATAGATGGAGATACCACTTTTGCTGTTATTGTAAAGGTTTTTTTCGCTTTATGCCACTGTGGAAGAGAAACGTAAACCTTTCTGAATCATTTATCCTCCATTTCGGGATATTATAACCCTTTTTCTCGTATGTGTAGACAGTTAAACACAAATACATTGCAACAATATTTTGAGTTTGTCCAAATTTTTGTAGACAATTACTGGATTCAACTCCCTGGGGAGCTGTTTATATTAACATATTACAACAGAGATGAAGAACATTTAAGAGAAGGTAATATAGAAGCCCAGGCATCTACAGGGCTTATGACCTGTCAATGGCTGGTTTAAGTGGCCACTTTACACACTGCGTAACATTCACCATTCTGCCTTTATTTGAACATCTATATTCCTTCAATTCTTTCATCTGTTGATGTTTGTGAAGTTAAAGAGCTGAAACCTTTGTTTATGCGGGTGAGATTTTAAATTTTTATTCACAGTCTTTCTAATCTCCAATATTTCAATGTTAGGATATTTATTTATTTATTTATTTAAATCTTAAAGTAGGGCACACATATCATACATATTGTTATGCATACATTGCAAATATATTTAATTTATAAATTGTTTATCACATATGTCTTGACCATTATTTTTAATTTTGATATGTTTTTTTCTTCATAAATATTTCTTTCCATTTCGTAATACTTTTTAATTGCTTTAAATAAAATAGAATTTTGTGACTTTGCCTTTTTCCTAAATGGAAGTCTAATTTTGCTCTTTTCTCTAGTATTGTGATCGTGTTCATGCTGGTTCCGATCAATTTTTTTCCAAAATTCTGTTTTTTTATTAGAGTTTATAATTTTATGAACAAATATCATTGTATTGTAAAATATTCTTTGTTTATATGTTAATAATTTCATTTCATTTACCATCGACTTTACCCTCGTATATCTGTTTTTTTTTTCAAAATGATTCTAAAGGCTTTATTTTGTAATACAGTTAGTTTATCTATGTTTTCTTTGTTTGATAAAAATAAAATGCTACTACAGTAGTTAACGTGTGGTTCAATAATTGCTTTGTAAATAGTTTTGCAGGAGTCCTTATCAATAAATCTTCTGATCCTTCCCAAAATTGATATTTTTTTGCAATCTTATTTATTACCATCTTAGCGTTTTGGTGAAATGTAAGTTTTGAATCCAATATGGTCAGCAAACTCAGAAAAAATATTGTTTTTAAGACATCTCATATGTTCTTTAACTCTAGTTTTAAAAGTACGCGATGTTTTTCCTATATAAAATGACTTGAAGTCATGGCACGTCAACTTGTAAAAATTTATATATTTTATGTTAGTTTGTAATTAACTCTGAAGAAGGCATAGTATTGCCGAAACTTGTCAAATTATTATAAAAAATATAAGTGGTACATAAAAACAAAGTGATTTTATTTTATTTTAATATATTAAATAATTATGTTCCACAAAGTAAGTGCTCCAAACATCAAAAATTTCCAATAACATCGTTTTGGAAAATTTGGACATTTGATATTTCCGAACTAGGTCTTCAATTGCATAAACTGTTGGTGAATTATATCACGCGTCTAGATTACTGTAATGGAATATACGCAAATCTCCCAAAATATCAAAATAATAAACTTTAATCTGTTTTCAATGCAGCAGCGAGGCTTATTACGGGAGTAAAAAAATATTCTCACATCTCAAAACATTTTCGTAATCTGCTCTGGTTAAAAAGCCCAGAGAGAATAAAATACAAGCTTTGCTGGACAGTATTCAAATCCCTTCATGAAATGGCTCCAAAATACATATCGGACCTTTGCATTAAAGAAAATACATGTCAAAGAAAATCTACTCTTAGGTCAGCATTTGATTCAGGAAGAGGAAAACTTGTCGAAATCCGGCGTTTCCCAAACACTAGATTTGGAGATCGTGCTTTTGCCACCGCTGGCCCCTCAAACTTACGAATCATCGACAGTCCCAGTCAGTTCAGATCCCAACTAAAATCCTACTTCTTTAGACTATTATACCCCTAATTTTAAATCTGGAAATATAATATATCACTTAAGTTTAGTTCGAATGTAAGTTTAGATATACAATTGTAAAGCGCCCTTGAGGTGATTTTTTACAAAAATGGCGCTATATAAATCAGCCAAATATTATTATTATTATCAAAAGTAAGAAATTTTTCATTGCAGAGTTTGAAACTGGGTTCTTGGGTTTCAACTTCGGCTCTCCCTTCGGGGTTTTTGAACAGATGAAAAAAAATCACTACATGATGGATGAATTCATTGTACTTATTTCGTCGTGATCATGAAACAGTTTAACAAGGCTTTACATACCGTGCTTGAAAAAACAAAATATATTTAAAGCTAACCCAAGTATCAAAGGATATTTATCAAACTATTTTTGTTCCGTTTGAGGAGTTCCTCAGAAACAGTTTCACATATCCTGACTAGTTTTTCGTTACAAGTAACTGTTTAATTTATATTCGTGACTACTAATTATTTCAGCAGCTGCTTGTACCATATTTTTTGCCCACGCTGCTCTAAACTGTTTTATTTTTGAAGCGGCTTCAACTTCACAAACATCGACAGCAGAGCTGATACCTTTATTGATGCGGGTGAGATTGATCGGATTGAATTTTTTCACCTAAATACTAGGCAACGCCTGAAAATATTTTTCTTAACTTGAACTTTACAAACATCAACAGATGGAAGAATTGAAGGAAAATAGATAAACAAATATTACTTGGTAAAGATAACCAGATAGCGGAGTTACGAAGAAGAATAGGGCTAAGCTGGGCTGCTTTTGGCAAACTTAAATATATTTTTGAAAATAAAGAAGTCCCTATATGCTTGGAAAGACACGTATATGAATCGTGCATATTGCCGGTGACAACATGCGGACTAGAAACCATGTCTAAAACACAAAAAAATAGCCAGAAATTAAAATGCACGCAACGATCCATGGAAAGACAGATGCTCGATGTATGTCTAAGAGACAGAGTAAGAAATGAAGAAATAAAGTGCCGAACCGGAGTCGTAGATATCATGGATCGTGCAGCGAAATTGAAATGGCAGTGGGCAGGACACTCGGCGAGACAAAATGATGGCAGGTGGACACCCAGAATACTAAAGTGGAGACCGTGGGTAAACAAAACAAGTGTTAGAAGGCCACAGAAAAGATGGGTCGACGATATTGCCGGTAGAGCATGGATGATGAAAGCGGGTGATAGGAAGGAATGGAGACGTTTGAAAGAGGCCTTTATCCAGCAGTGAAGAGGATAAGGCTGAAGAAGAAGATATTCAAATGTAGGCAGAATGGTGAACAGACAGGTCATAAGCCCTTTAGATACCCAAACTTATGTATTGCCTTATCTTAAAAAAAATCATCTGTGTTGTAATGTGTTATAATAATAAATAAATCATTTGAATAGCTGTTGTTGATACACCTTGTTGATCGCAAGCTTAATTCAATATTATATTTAGGTTGCACAACAACCTTCTGTCAAATAAATATTCACATTCAAAGTAGCTTTGCTCTCAAAAGGCTAAACAATTCTCACGCTTTAATACGTCGACTCCAAAATCATTCACATGAATCTCTTCATTTGAAATTTATCTATAGATCTGTAGTTTTCATCCACCAGCTATTCTGAACCGCTCTCGGGGCCATAGAAAACACTTTATCTCTCGTATTTTGTTAGTAAATACACGAGCTAAATGGTTTTTCTACGGCCGCGAGAGCGTTTGGAATACCAGCCCTGGACTGGACGCAGATACTAAGAACTGATCTAGGGCAGAGATCGGCAAATCAAGGCTTGCGAGCTAAATGGAATTCTTTACCCACTTGAGCGCAATTACACAGAGCAAGTTTCACCTTTTTAAAATTTTATTCAGAAAACATACAGTCATACATAAAAAGTATTAAAAACAACGATTTCCTAACAAAAAAAGACTAATTAAACAAACAAAACAAAACAAACAAACCATCACGCCGTTTCCCCGTAAGGGTAGGCAGAGAGGATAGAACGCCACAACACTCTATCTTTGCATACAGATCTCGCTTCCTCTACATTCATACATCTTCTCATGCACGCGCGCCGATTATTCCGACTTTTGACATGTCCATCTTTAAGTATTTGTTGGATTTGGTCATGCCATGTCTTTCTCGGTCTTCCTCTATTTCTGCATCCATCAACATTCGCATTGTAAATATTCTTAGCCGTTCTCTCGCTGTCCATTCGTTCTACATGTCCAAACCAGCGCAGAGCTCCTTTCTTGATTTTGTCGATAATGCTTGTCTCAGCCTTACATAATGTACGGATCTCAACATTTGTGCATCTATCGTACATAGTTTTACCACACATTCGCCTGAGGTGACAAAAGACTAATTAAGTTTTTATAAATCATATAAAAGATTTAAACATTAAATGTGACAAAAAAATTAATAACTAAGAAACTCAAGTGAGGAAATAATAATTGTTAACATTTACGTTTTTTATGGAGGTTAATAAATAAAAATAGTCAATGCACACCCCGAGCCATCTACGCACACACACATGAACGCACATATAAAACATACACAAACATATACATTACGTGCGGTACATATACATAGCATAAACCACTCAAGATGCACATTCAGCAACTATCCCAAATAATCGACCCCGTGAAGAAATTTTCTGTACAAATGCAACGTGCAGTTAAAAATGTCTACATCAATACTGAGTCCTTTATAATTTCTACAGGTACGTCTAATTAATGAATTCGTGGTTTAATTGTTTTTACGAGTTGGTTCAATTTGTTTTGTCTACGGGCCCTGAAGAAAAACTTTCAAGAGTATATTTTATAGAGTCGACATATTTCGTGTTACTGTCATAAAGTTCAGAGCCATCCCAGCTTCCTATAACTCTAATTACTGGGTATTTTTATTTTACCATTTTATCACATTTTAATTGTATGGCTATTTTTTTGTTCGTGTTTCGTATGCCTTTAATATATTTTTGCAATGTTAATAAACGTATTGAATAAATAAATTGAAGATTGAAATCTTAGGATCTTTTGACCGATGAATTTGCCGGCCACTGATCCTAGGCCAACAATTATAAAATATATAAAAATATCGTATGTACCTCAAATCCTTTTCTCAGATTTGACTTCTGGTGACACGATTGGGAACATAAAAAGAAATTGATTGCAACAGAGATGGGTCATCACTTGTAGCGTTAAGTATTTTGAAAATGCTTATAAGGTCCATCTCTGAAATGCCGTTTTAGTGATTGACACTATTTTCAGAAGGTGATTATTACAGATTTTTGTATGAAAGCGGCCTGGCTGTTTTTAACAGAACATAGAATTGACCTTACTGCACCCGATAACACCAAAATCTAGTTTTTTCAAAATTGTGGACTGGCTACGTTCAATCATTGTGCTTAAGAATTGCCGAAAGCCGTTTTAATCTTTGCCTTCTATCTATCTACGAGTGTATTGCCTTTCCATTTCTTGCTGAAGCATTTTTTGTGTCGATTTTTAGACAATCTCGCTCCGTTCACTCGAAATTGTATCGACAATGGCGGGCCTTGTATTTTTGTACGGCGAAGAGTGGCAGAGTTCGCCTTCGTCTGGCACATTCTGAATAGATTGTAATGAAATATCTGCGCTCTTTTGATTTACCTCAATATTTTGAGTTTGTCCAAATTTTGGAGACAAGGACTGGATTCAACTCCCCGGGGAAGAAGAACATTTTAGAGAAGGTGATACGGAAGTCTATGCATCTACAGGGCTTATGACCTGTCAGTGGCTGGTTTAAGTGGGCACTTTACACACGTGTGCGTCTTATGGTCCGTAAAATACGGTACGATTTATCGAAAGTAATATTTTAATATTACTTTCGATGGTCAAATATAATATAATGGTGAGCTGCGCGTATTTGCTTATATGGACGATTCGCTCTTGGCTAACACCACATATTATTTATTTATTTATTATTATATATATACGGCCTAAGCCAATTACAACAGTTACATGAAGAAACATAAATGCAAGAAACTGAACAAAAAGAACATAAAACTATTTAGCAAAGACAAACAAGGGCAAAACAATAATAGTATACAATATATTCAAAAAAACGAAAGACCAAAAACTTTGAGCTAAACCATGCCAATCCAACTTCATCCCACACTGTTTAGTCGCGAAGAGATCTACGAAAAGCCGGAAGATCTATCCCAAAAAATTCCAAGTCGTGTGAAGAATTGACTAATCTACACATTCTGGACATTGGGGCATAAAAACCAAAGTTGCTCTTAGAAGATTTTATAAATGGCAGATTTTGACTTCTGGTGACACGGTTGGGAACATGAAAAGAAATTGATTGCAACAGAGATGGGACATCACTTAAAGCTTTAAGTATTTTGAAAATGCATATAAGGTCCATCTCAGTTCTACGTCTCTCCAATGAAGACAGATTAAGAGATTGCTCTATTTCAAAATAAGAATAATTATCCCTTTGTAATCCGAGCAACCATGCCACTTTTCTTAGAAAACGGTGTTGGACAGACTCGATATGGTCAATATGAGTCCTGTAGAATGGAGACCAAATAGGAGAAGCGTATTCTAGATGGGGTCGAACTAGTGAGCAATAAAGAGTTTTGATGGTATTAATATTTTTAAAGTCCGCCGTCACTCTTTTGATAAAACCGAGAAGTTTGAGAGATTTGTTTACAATATTATTTATTTATTTATTCACACTCTTTATCAAAATACAATTCCATGTTCACTTTGCCCAGCTGACAAGGGTACATACCCCGTTCCAAGCTAGGCAATTACATTTTAATATATTATAATAGTTAACAAACAAGAGCACAGACAAACAAAATATAAATTTATTCGGAGACACATTTTGATTCATATACATACAGACATACACATATATACACACATATATATATAAATATACACATACACATGTACATACACACACACGTACATACACCCATGCGCATACACATACATACATTCATAAAAACATAGACAATTTATTTATGCGAAACTTCATGGTTGTCATCTATAAATATATTTTTTTTTAATTATTCCTTATTTTTTATATTTTATTTTTGACATCCAGTAAGGTTCTCCAATCCGTGGCATGCATCAACTTTTCTGACTCCCTACGACCAATGTCATGAAAGAGCGAGGTCAACACCTTCCGTAACTTGACAACACTCCCGTCTTTCCACGATTCTGGCAAAAGGTTATGGACCTTTTTACCTACGTTGTAGTGTTGTCTTATTATGCTTTCTGATCTTATAATTTAAGGTATGATAAACAAAAGAGGTGAGTTTTCAGTTTTATTTTAGTTTAGTTAAGGGAAGGCTGAGCCCGGCATTGGCAACAGCATGATTTATTTTATTATTTATTTTTATTTATTTATAAATCATATAACACAAAGTACTTTACACGTATAATACGTTGAATTACATTCCCAGGAGTTACAACAACTCAATTCGGGACATAAATAATATTAACATTTAGAAAATAACACATATTGAGAACAACAAAGAAACAAAGCAAGTTTAGCACCTTTATAACTAAATATACAGCAATAATATATACGCCTAAAACCTTTTCTTACACAAGCAGAACAAATATATATATATATATAAAAAAAAGCTTTTAAGAATAAAAAAAAAAGTTGTGAATCTACTAAGGAAGATAAGGTCATTTACATCACATGCCATGCAGATGATGCTGCCATAGTGATGATGAGAACATATCCATCTCAGTTTGTAAACATCTGGATGCCTAAGAAATGTCGTATAGTACAGTGAACATATGTATTTAGTAGCGCGATTTTGAAAGAACGGCGTTATAAAATAGCACAATTTTATGATTTCCTTACTTTTTATCAGACAATGGCCTTAATTTACCATCGCATTTTAATATATCTTTTAGCGTTTGTAAGTATGCTTTGAATTCCATCCCATGTTTGGCATTGGTGAATAACCAGGTAGGTACATGTTTTCTGTGGTTGATCAAATTAGCGTATTGTTAGATCTATAAAGTTGTTCTTAATGCGTTAGTTCGTGATCTATCTGACCTCTAACTAAAAATACATTTTTGTACATATAAATTTCATTCAGTTTTACAATGGAATGCGTATTATTTATTTGTTTTTTTTTTCTTACACATACCTCTCTTTTCCATCTTTTTAATTTTCATTAAGTAGGCACTTTCTATCACAGAAGCCTATTTCAAATATAAATGAGAACTGTTCACGCCAGCTGGTGCAGGATTCTCACGTCGACGGTCTCGCCAATCTCTGGTGACATGCGAATGAGGAAAAAGACACAGTTTCTTCAAAATACTATTTATTATCCAAATTCCGCAGTGTCACATAAATCACAATTGAATCACAGTCTGACAAAGTTGAGCGGGCACATAGTCATTAAACACACAAATCAGCTTAAATAAAACCACAGGGCAATCACACCCTCTCACTCGTAACACTCGAGGATGCGTACAAGCCTCGCCTGTCACTTAGGACCTTCTGTCATCGTCTCTAGAGGCTCACTAATCAATGTTACAGAAATAATAATTATTACAACTGTTCTAAAAGATAACCCCAGTTTTTTTAAATGATTACATAGGTAAACACATTTACCTAATACACGTAACTCTCGAGGATGCGTACACTCCTCGCCTGCTACGGTCTGACTTTCCGTCAGCAACTCTACAAGCGCACTTGCAGACTTCAATATGAAGACTAAAGCTTGTTACTCTCTCACAAGCTTTTCAAAAGCTATTTCAATTGCATTCTACAAAAAATAATACTGATATTTTAGTGCCAAACAAAATATTTTTTAAACCTTTTCAAACAATTACAAGATTTTTCTTCCTCAATAAATTAAATTATATGTGACATCCTAGGACAAAAAACAATAAACTAAACTAGGATCTTAACACTTAAGTATAGGACAAATGCCCAGTTCTTTCAAATAATACATAAAAAAATGCAATGGTACAAAGTATACTCAGTAAAATAAATATCTCAAATTCAGTAGAAAACATTAAAAAGGGCATAAAACAATAATTCACGATATACGACACTTTTGAAAGAAATGAACATGTTGCAAAGCAGAACAATAACATCCGAAATTGCTAGTCGGTATACAAAATTAACCAATAAAGCGTTCTTTGTAAAGCATTATTTTAACCCGCCAAATCTTTGGGACGAAGTTGTTAGTGTTTTGAATGCGTTCTTATCAAAATATATTATTTATAAACGAAATATTAATAAATTTAATTTTGGCCCGAACAAGAACTATTTTAAATGTCAATGACGTAAGAAACGCGGATTAATTGTTTGCGGTCATTCGTTGGCTTGTTTCGATCATATGATGTCGATATGACAAGCAGGTAGAACATACCGAGGTAATATACAGATAGTACAGAAGTTAAGTATACCGTCTCGATATACAGGGTGTTCATTAAACCCTGTCACATCCGAAACCACGATGATCAGTATGAGCAAGAAGACATATTGGCACATTAAAATAAAATTAGAACGAATAATTTAATAAAAAAAATATATTTAAAAAAGCAAATGGTTGCTTACTTCTGCAGGGGAGAAACGCGTAGGGGGGGGGAGTCCGATACACCGCCGACTGCGCGACCACGTCCCCTCGCTTCTCCCATACAGAAGTAAGCAATCATTTGTTTTTTTTAATATTTTATTTTAAAAAAAATATTTTTTCGAAATATTTTTTTAAATATGCTTATATGTCTTCTTGCCCATACTGATCATCGTGGTTTCGGATGTGACAGAGTTTAAAGAACACGCTGTATACAGATGAAGATAGCGTTCATAATCGAGACAGGTAATCCATAATTAGTACTACAGTACAACTGTACATATGCAAAGCAGTCTAGAAATAACTAAGCGTAATTATTTTGTTACCACGAACATCGGGAAAACGTGAAAATTCTCCTAATAACGTGTTGCTGAGACCTTACGAGTGTATTGTTATACTTACGGAACTATAATGAGATCATAAAATATCGATCAAATCATCGCCTGCTTGTAAAAAGTGGACGAATGTTGATGCAATGGCTATTCTCAGCTCATAATCTAAAAAAAGGAAATCGAGTTGAGAAAAATCCACCTCGCAGAGTAATTCAATTAATTTATTTAAAATAACATATACATTTTGAAATCCTCGATATACAATTTATATATCACAACTAGATAAAATACAGAATAGATTCCTTAATGTAAATTCCCTAATGTCAGTAATTTAAAGTTACCTTGTCTTCATAAACGGCGTATGATTGCGGATCAATTATTTATTTATAATTTGCTAAATAATCGGATTGATTGTGCCGATTTGCTGTCTGAAATAAACTTTAATACTCCTATTCGTCGCACTCGACATACTGTATTACTGAGCTACAACAAATGCAACACCAGAGCAGCTCAAAATTCGCTCTTAGGAAGAGCAGTTAGTAACTTTTCTAAAATTGAGAAGATGTACGATTTAGACATCTTTAACGACTCAGCTCTCTGCTACAAACGGAAGCTGAGTCTTATAGATTTTAGTGTTTAGTATTACTTATATTATTATTGTTATTATTGGAGCACATAAGGGAATTTGCTTATGTGTGCCCTACTTTAAAGTTTAAAGTTACTGTAATATTAGTATCATTTAGCCTCTTTGAAAATAAACAGAAACAATTAATACTAAACTAAGTACTACCAGAATACACACTACATAAACACCACATCTTATACACATCACTCCATACACCTCACTCTTCGCACTACATTCCATACTCACAACAATAAAAACACAATCACTAGTAAATTCACACAAATCACAAATTCTTCTTACATCTTGTTGTACTGTTAGATAGTTGTTTCATATATTGTGTTGTGTACGTAATTGGTGCTGTGTTAGGTTTATTTTTTGTTCGTAATATTGTCTAGATTTATATTAACATAGCACTGTGTGCACAACATTAAATTTAAACAAATAAACAAATTAAACTTCTGGATCGTAAATCTCTTACATATTTTGACTCGTACGAAGACTCTTCTTCCTTTCATAGTTTAACTTCCCTTACTAAACGTAGAAGCATTTCTGATCTGTATTTCCTCTTCAAAATTTTAAACAAGAGCGTATTTCAATCAATTGTCCCGTAAAGTCAACACGACAAGTTAATTTTTTTATTACTGGCGACTGCTTTTCTTGATATTTGGCTTGTTAACCGCCGGCTAAATGCAATAAAAAGCGTGATAAATAATAAATAAATAAATAAACTGCAAAATAAACTGAATTTCACCGGCGCGCCGGTGAAATTCACGTATGTGATTGCGCAGCAGGATCATACGTCGCGAAACGTAAATATTTGGACATTTAATATGAGGTGTTCGCGGATGTTGCATTGTGATCGCGAATACGATTAACAACCATGGTGAGAAATTGTTGTTACGTCGCTTATTAGCACGTCGATGGTTATTTGTGATTGAGCTACTGTTCATTAAATCGCCCTTCGACGCGTGTCCTCTTAATATTTGTCGTTTGTTTCTACGTACGTAAGTACTACGCATACTTTCCTCGTAACACCCTCCCGAAGCGGTTAAAGCCGTACAAATTCTTTCGAAGGTCGACCGGTCCGGTCCGATCCGATCTTGTTTCTTGTTTCGTTCCTGTGTTTCGTGTTATTGTTTCTTCAGCTCTGGCGCGTCACGGCTGCGTGTCTCCCTCTCTCGGACCTCTTTCCCACCTGCCACGCGGACTCGTTCATCTTCTTCGCTTTCGTTTTTTACTCGATGATTGGAAGCCCCTTTGACAGTTATGGAGGGTCGTTTATTCGTTCAATAAGACGATTAATAAGTGGAAGTGTACCAAGCAATTGATTTTTACTCTTACTATCCGAATTGTTGATTGTTCGAATCGCTTTCAGCCAGCAATGGCTTACATTTACAGTACGGTACGTAAATACTGTACTATTCAACAGTCACCTTAAGAAGAGATTTTTGACGTTTGCACGCTCATGAAGTTCTGTAAATATTGACAGTTAAGCGTAGGAAACAAACGCCGTACTTCATGTCGAGTCTCAGCAATACCACCAGAAACATTCACTCTTGATCGACAATATCGACTTTTTATTAAAAATTTAATTATATTGAGCGTGTTCAGACTATTACGTATTAAGCTATTGAGTCATGAAAACTCGTTTCTATTTACCCCATTTGAGACGATGCTGTACTGCTTGCTAACAACAAAGAGGAACTGCAATTCTTGGTAACAAAGGTCTACAATGCATGCGAGAGAAGCGATTTGCTGATGAATGTCGATAAATCGAATGTGATGGTTTTTAAGTTGTGCAGTGACTTATACATAAGCCAACAGAATTTGTGTGGAAAACATGCGCATGCAATTCCCGTAGCCAGTGCAATAAAGCCATGGGTAATATCCGCACTCCCTCATGTAGAGGGAGTGCGGAGTATTACCCATGGCATATATCTTCACCATAAGAGAGTACTTCAACCGTTCACTCTATTTCCGGCACTCACCTTCCTTTCAATGTCTTTCTCAGCCATTCCATCCCTAATACACATACTTTCCAGATACAAAATTCCTCTACTTGTTTTAGTGTAACTCCATTCACAGTGATTTCACATTTTAGTCATACTTTCATTTCTTTCAAAAACCATCACATTCGATTTATCGACATTTATCAGCAAATCGCTTCCTCGCATACATCGTAGACCTTTGTTACCAAGAATTGCAGTTCCTCTTGTTGTTAGCAAGAAGTACAGCATCGTCAGCATACAAAAGACAATTGACATTGAAATCACCCATTCACCGATTTTGAAAATACAATTAATTATTCTAGACTAAATGTATGGTTACTCGGAAAAAGCCACAAACATTCCTAATGACTTTAAAACTTTTTTTATTTTTTTTTTTATATGGGAATTGCTTTATTATTTACCTTGCTTATAATATACAAGGTTTAAATTTCAAAAGTGGAGTTTTCTGCAATTAAATATCTTAAAATTTATCTAAACTATTTGGAGGGGAGGATATATTAATTTGGGCTAAATAGGAACTTCTCATCATTTGCTCACGTGGAGAGGAAACCACTTAAAACTCTTCAGGAGAAGCCAGGCCTGTTGGCAGCAGTCAACAGGCCTTCCGTTCCACTAGAGGAGTGTTCGGCATTTTGTTCCCTACTTTGGTTTATTTTACCAATTTCCTGCGCTATATTTATCATGTATGATACTACCTCCCGGGTGAGTTCTTTATTACCTATCACCGATGGGATGTCGCATAGATCTTCACCCAGGCCTCTGCATCGCGCTCCAGCTGTTGTCTTTGAAAGCTGAAAAAGGGGCAATCCACCGACTTAAAAACTTGGAGCGCAGGGTATTGAGCAAGTTCATCAATATACATATTTAGGATGCTGGCTGTATGATAAATGGGAAAACACGCAAGAGATCAAAGTCAGAATAGAGATGGCGCGAGACTGCTTTGTCAGGATGCGTGACCTTCTTTGCAGTAGAGACTTTAATTTAGACCTCCGAACGCGCATTGCTCGATGTTACGTCTTTTTAGTACTTTTTTACGGCGTCGAAACGTGGGCACTCACCCAAAACACTTCAAAAAAGATCGAAGCCTTTGAAATGTGGTACTACAGGAGGATATAAAAATCTCCTGGGTAGATAGAGTCCGAAACGATGAGGTTCTCCGACGGGTGGAAAATGATAAAGAGGTACTAGAGGTACTAAGACCTCGAGTACTTTGGGCATGTGGTGAGAGGCGTCATTCTACAGGAAAGGATTGAAAGAAGACGCAGTGCAGGTAGAAGGCGCATCTCTCGGCTTAAGAACTTGCGCGACTGGTTCCATTGCAGCACTCAGTCCTTGTTCAGGGCAGCTGCCAACAAAGTAAGAATCGCAACGATGATTTCCAACCTCCACCGGGGAGAGGAATCATAAGAAAAATGCATCTATTTGATATATTTTTATCAGTATTCGTAGTATGGATATTTTTCAATTAAAACAGTTTTAGGCGAAAAATTGAAGTTAACAGTTAGGAGGTATTATTTAATTGTAGAGATTTGGTAATGGTTTATTCAATTTGTTCGCTAGCTTCAGAGACCAAAATATCTGTGCAATAATTTATTTACGTATTACGCCTCTGTGAAATCTCAGGCAATTACTGTGATTTGTTATTTTCCTTGTTAGTGTAATAGTTCTTGAATCTGTTTACGGCACGGTACAAATTCGAATTAATTAAAAAGTAATGCCATTTGGCGCAAACACCGCGTGTGTTCGTGTTCTGTTGTTGCACTGTGGGCGTTTCCCTGTCTTCATATCTTACTAAAATGCGTGAAAACTGCTACTCCTTTATTTATTTTATCATTAATTAATTAATTATATTGCCTTTTCATTATTTTTAAATGCCTTCTACATATTTATAACCGCTTTCGTCTTTTATATCAAAACACTTTGCGGTGTTTTTTAAAAATATTTTTATTAGGAAAAACGTCATAAATGATTTATCCACAGAATTAAGAACAGTCCAGAAACCGCATACGCGCATCAAACAGAAGGCGACTACATTACTCTTTAAATAGTAGTTTTACGTTTTGACCCATTAGTTTCTTTGTAGACGTCGTTCAAACTCAAACTCAAACTCCCGATTTGAATTCGACTATGCCGTGTTGTGTCGTTTAAAAGTGTAGAAATACTGCTGGGATCTTAAAGAAACAGGATGGGATCACATTTTGTGTGTAATTAGCAAATGCATTATATAAAAAAATAATTATTTTTCCATCTATCAGATTGTCGACGAAATCGAAATTGACATTTCTTTAGTGTTGCCAGGGTAGGAAATTTTTTTACCCTACTTTTCTCATCTAATAAAAGAAATGATGAAAATTAAACCTCGGATTAAACAACGCCGTGGTGGACATTAGGCCGGCATTATCTTTAAAACATCAAATATTATTTAACACGATATAAAAATATCCGTTTTATGTCAAATAAAATTTGTTTTGTATTTTAAGTTCAAAATTCATTAATTCAATTACTCTTATTAAATGACCCTTTACTTATCCACTCTGTTGTGTAAGTCAATATTTTCCGTGCGCGATAAAAGTTTAGAGAAATTAACAGATTTCTTTTTTTTACCTTTATTTATTTATTTAATGCACAAAATATACAATTTTATCATAGAGAACAATAATATTTTTTTTATGTCCCGACTTGTTAGAAAATTCCGTGTTAAGTCTAGACTCTTCTATATATAAATCAAAAACATTTATTAACATATTAAAACAATATACAAAATAATCAAAACAATATACAAGATAATCAAAACAATGTACAAAATAATAATAGAAAAATATAAATAATAATCATTTATACATGTCGAAAAATGGAATGCAGAAAAGTTATACAATAATACATGGCAATATATTATTAATAATTTATAGTAATATTATAATTTAATTCGGTAATTAATTGATAGGAAAAATAAATACAAAATAATACAATAAAGTAATAATTGTAACACATCTACATATTTGGTAAAATATGTAATTAAATAAACACCTTACATTTGTGTTATGATTATATTTTTTCCCATCGTGCAACATTACGCGGCGTTATCACGAATGCGCGCGGGGAAAGTGGGGCATAGTGGGGGAATTTTTAGACACAGTATTCAAATATGATTCTACGCTCCTTCTGGATTATTCGTAATTCTATGTATATATATAATTCTTCTGTACGTGTGATGTCACTGAACTCCTAAACTCGGTTTTACTCCGATTTACTTGCGGTCTTCAGCGATGTTTAGATCTTTGCACTGCGCGTGTTCTTAGATATCAAATTCAATCGAATATGTAAAAAATAAGTTAGAAGCATAAATACTTTTTTCATCCACCTACTTCGACGAGAATGCATGTAAAGGGTTTTTCAATCGCGCGTGTAAGGAAGATTTAATAAATAGGAGATTTTTTTACTAACGAATAAATATTAAATTACTAAATTCATAAATTTAAAGTTTTTTTACAAATACTTTAGTAGCTATTGCGTATTTAGGCCGTTAGTTAGTACATGCTCATCAGTCGTACGCTTTAAATGACATATTCCGTGAACTGACAATATGGAGGCGTGTATTCGTTTAAATATTGCAAATAATGTTTAAATTTTAATAAATTGACAAAGCACGTCATCACCATTATTCCCACACAGTGGTGCACATGGCACTGCGTCGGTCAACCAAATGCCTTACACTTCAGTAGCTCAATCACAAATAACTATCGACGTGCTTAAAAACATGCCAAGCATTTTGAGCGATCACAATAAACAATAATGAATACGTTTAAGTTTTCGCAGTCACAAGTCAACGCGTGTGTAATTTCTAAGTCAACGCTCGTGTCTGTTTGTTTTTTGTTTTCCTCGTAAATAAATACAGTTCATTGGCGAAAAATCGGCGTTTACTACCAAAAAAAAAATATATATATATTGCATTCGCAAAATAGTAACGAGTATCTAATACAAAAAAGTAAAAAATAAATTATAATTACTATGGCGACTGCTTTTCTTGACATTTGGCTTGCCAACCGCCGGCTAAATGCAATAAATAGCATGATAAATAACAAATAAATAAATAAAAATAGCATTATATTTTCCATATTTCCACCGGTGAAATTCAAGTATGTGATTGCGCAGCAGGATTATACGTCGCGAAACGTAAATATTTTGACATTTAATATGAGGTGTTCACGGATGTTGCATTGTGATCGCAAATACGATAAACAACCATGATGAAAAATTGTTTTCACGTCGCTTATTAGCACGTCGATAGTTATTTGTGATTGAGCTACAGGTGCCAGTTCAGCTACAATAAAATATTGCAGTTAAAACTTATTTTAAAATCAGTATTGCCAGGAATCGAAACCAGGACCTCGAGAATGGTAGATGAACGCGTCGACCACCAGCCATCTTTTAAAAACACTCGTCCGGGGCTCTGGTTCTATGTCACACACAGAACCGTGTTCTTCATCCACCTGGACACAAAGCACGAATGCCGCTTATTTATTACTTTGAAAATTAATTTCGTTACATGTTTTTTTCTAAGAAGTTTCGCCTCGTGAAAAATTGTCTTAACAAATATGGAGCTTTGAGTAGGCCTCTTACAAGATCCCATAATTTGATTCTGAGAATTGTTTTCACCTTGTAGATTTCACAATGTTGTTTTTATTACTTATTTATAATTACGGTAATTTATTGAACAATATTTTGAGGTTTTCCAAATGTTTGTAGACAGGGACAGAATTTCACTCCCTGGGCCGCGATTATAAAGGCTATCTTCATCGGTAGATATATACCAAGACGTTTAACTTAACTTCTTTACTATCTCTATGTGCCTATATGTTCTATCAACATTTTGACGTTATATGATCGAATCCAACCAATGATTGACCCCGAAAATTTAGTCCGCGTTCCTTACTTACTCAAAATTATAAATAATTCTCATTTATATTTTAAATAGGCTTCTGTGATAAAAAGTGAAAGCGTTTATATCCTCCAATAAATTCCAATTCAAGCAAAAAATGCTCGCTTGAACATGATTTTCATATTACTTTTGACGATTACCAAGACGGTATGCTTAACGATCGTCTGTATTTATCTAGCGAGTGATTACCAAGCCGGCTCCTTTAACGTATCGATAGTACACTTAGGAAGATAGTTAAACATATGGAAAAAATATGTAAATAAAAGTATTTTTTTTATAGTGCAACATTTCACGCCTGGATGCTCTTATATGTTATAAGGGCCGAATCTAAACATAATTTTTTGCAATGTTTGACTATGTCCAAATGCTTGCAGACTGGCTGGATTTTCTCCTTAGGAAGTTGTTCATATTTAAATTTATTTCAACAGAGAGGGAAAACATTTTTGAGAAAGGGAATATGGAAGTCTAGGCATTTGCAGGGCTTATGAACTGTCATTGGCTGGTTTAAGTGGCCACTTTACACACTGTGTAACATTCACCATTCTGCCCATGTTTGAACATCCACATTTCCTAAACTCTTCCATCTGTTGACTTTTGTGAAGTAAAAGAGCTGAAACCTTTATCACGCGGGTGAGATTCACCCGGCTGAACCGAATCACCTACTAGGCAACACCTGAAAACAAATTCCCAATTTTTATACTTCTTCTTTTACCAGGTATAGTAATTCAACAATGTTTGACTATGTCCAAATGCTTGCAGACTGGCTGGATTTCCTCCCTAGGGAGTTGTTCATGTTTGAATTTATTTCAACAGAGAGGAAAAACATTTTTGAGAAGGGAATATGGAAGTCTAGGCATTTACAGGGCTTATGACCTGTCATTGGCTGGTTTGAGTGGCCACTTTACACATTGTGTAACATGCTTGGACATATTCAAACATTGTTACATTATAATAGGCTTGTTTTTGCGTTTTTTTAAATAAATTTTTGGAAACAGAGTTGTTTCATGTTTGCATGAAAAAACTTATAAAATCGATTTGATCATTAGTTGACAGCTGTCATTTTAATCAAGCTATATTTTAAGGACTCTAGACTACAAGTTTGATGTATTATTGTTTTTTTTTTTATTCCTTTTTATAAGTATTTTTATAATATTCGCCATAACGTTAAGTTCAACGTACCCACCAGCTGTCAATCTAAAATCGCCTTTGAATTTTTTAGTTCTGCCTTACGAGCGATTCGATGACGTGACGAATGTTAAATTGAGGATATTAAAAAATTTAAAAAAAACTTGTATTGAATCAATGGTGGAGTCTTTTTTCTATGCTACAGTATACAGAAAATTGTATAAAAAATTGATTTATAAGTCCTCCACACTATAACCTGTATCAAGGAAGACTTTACAATGTTTAATTTATTATTCGTAATTCACATGTTTTTTTATTTATTAATTTATTGCATATTATCTGCCGTGCAATCCCGAAACCGCCGTAACTCGAAAAATCCTTTTCCGAGAAAAACGCAAAAACTTTTCAAAAAATAAATCATTGCCCGAATTTATGTTTTGTGATGTTCAGCGTAATGATGAAATTCATCATGACAGTATATATGTTCAAATATAGGCAGAATGGTGAATGTTTCACAGTGTGTAAAGTAGCCGTTTAAACCAGCCAATGACAGGTCATAAGCCCTGTGGATGCCTATACTTCTATATTCCCTTCTCTAAAGTGTTCTTCATCTTTGTTGTATTATGTTAATTAACCATTCTATCTTGGTTTGAACACCCACATTTCCTCAACTCTTCCATCTGTTGAATTTTGTGAAGTAATCTGAATATAATATAGTATATTGTGATTTGATTTGAGATGAAAGAACTGAAAGGTTTAAGAATGGGAGCGAAAATGGGTGATTTAAATGTCAATTGTCTTTTGTATGCTGACGATGCTGTACTCCTTGCTAACAACAAAGAGGAACGGCAATTCTTGGTAACAAAGGTCTACGCTGTATGCAAGAGAAGCGATTTGCTGATGAATGTCGATAAATCGAATGTGATGGTTTTGAAAGAAATGAAAGTATGACTAAATATGAAATCACTGTGAATGGAGTTATACTAAAACAAGTAGAGGAATTTGTGTATCTGGGAAGTATGTTCACTAGTGATGGACTGAGAAAGATATTGAAAGGAGGGTGAGTGCCGGGAACAGTGAACGGTGCACTTAAATCGACCTTGGCAAATAAACGTTTGTCACAAGAGGCAAAATTGGCAGTTCACAACGGAGTACTTGTCCCGTCCCTGATGTATGGGAGCGAAGTATGGACCTGGAAAAATAGGGATGAAAGTAGGCCGAATGCTGTCGAAATGCGATCTCTCAGGCGAATGTGTGGTAAAACTATGTACGATAAATGCACAAATGTTGAGATCCGTACATTATGTAAGGCTGAGACGAGCATTATCGACAAAATCAAGAAAGGAGCTCTGCGCTGGTTTGGACATGTAGAACGAATGGACAGCGAAAAAACGGCTAAGAATATTTACAATGCGAATGTTGATGGATGCAGAAATAGAAGAAGACCGAGAAAGACATGGCATGACCAAATCCAACAAATACTTGAAGATAGACATGTCAAAAGTCGGAATAATCGGCGTGCGTGCATGAGAAGATGTATGAATGTAGAGGAAGCGAAGTCTGTATGCCAAGATATAGTGTTATGGCGTTCTATCCTCTCTGCCTATCCCTACGGGGAAACGGCGTGATGGTTTGTTTGTTTTGTGAAATTAAAAAAAAAATTGGTGGTATTCTGGATCTTCTCTACCCCCTAGAGATTGAATAATTAGCTTTTTTTTTAGTGCGACGACACTTAGCTTCAAATAATGGCCACACTTATTATTAAATGTCCTAAATTTATTTCCACTACAATATTATCTGAAGGTTAAACAAACATCAAATTAGGCGGATGAAGATATTGAGAAACTAAACAATTTTATCATAGGTAAATAGAGAGATGGTCGCGTGTGCGCATATAGTCAAAATACTGCAAACAAAATGTGTACCAAGAATAGTAATTAGATAGAGTATTTTACTAACAGAAAAATATTACTCAACTCAGGCTTTTTAAAATAACTTCAAATTTGCTTAATATGAAAATATTACGCGTATTATGAATACCAATAAAAATATGTGAAATTAATTTTTGTAAAATTAATTGTATTTTCAAAATTTATATGGATATTGTGGAGAAGTGTTATACACATAACTTTTAAATTCAAATTGTTAAAAAATAATGCCTCTTCCAAAACGCGACATGTTTGCCCTTGACAATTGTGACGTCAAGTTACGCGACGATGTTCTAAATAAATTTAAACGGTCACAAACAAAGTTTAAAATTTAACCGAATCGTGGCGTATTAGGGGCGTGGTCAATGCAATGGACCGCATTCGCGGGAATTAACAAATGTTTTTTATGCTACTTATTATCACAAAAAATATTATTTTATTAGTTTGTTGGAAGAAATTGCCATTTGGTAATAAGCCCGCCAATATACAATTAACATTATGTACAAAAGTTGAATAAATAAAATAATCCAGGTAGAAAATACGGGAATACGTTTGTATGAAAAAATGTCAGACCGCGCATCCTCTTACACGCGTCACTAATCTAAACGATTACAAACATAATCGATTATTATATTACTATTACATGTTGACCATGATGTATTATGACATAAGCTGTATGAGATCGGTTTCTCGGATGGTATGTTAAAATTAATAGCGAGCTACCTTAAAAATCGGAATCAATACGTCTCCTACTGTCTATTCGCGTCATAGTGTTTCCATACTTTCTCGGGTGTCCTGCAAGGCTTCTAACCTGGGTCCGTTGTTGTTCTAAATTTTCATTAACAATATTAAACATGTAATTTTGAAGTCCGTTTTTTGTTGTTTGAAGATGACTTAAAACTATTCTTAAAGGTGACAACTTCTGCCGATTTTCGTCTTCTCCAAGCGGAAATATCTGATATATCTGAATGGGGAAGGCGAAACAAACTAAGGTTTAATGTTGCCAAGTGTTCGGTCACGTCCTTCACTAGGGACCTAAAAACTCTTTTTTTTTTGCTACAAAATGAATAACCAGAATCTGACACGAACATCAAATGTTAAGGATCTGGGCGTTAGATTTGTAAGCACCCTGACATTTCATGAACACATATAGACAATTAGTGGTAATGCATTAAAGATGTTGGGATTTGTTCTGCGTACTGCCAGGGTTTTCGAAAATACCCGCGTACTGAGAACTCTTTACAACTCCTCGGTGCGAAGTAGAATCGAGAGTGGCTCGATGATTTGGGGGCCACATGAACTGAAGTACTCTCTTATGATAGAGAAAATCCAAAAGATGTTTCTGAGATATATCTACATGAGAGAGTGCGGGTATTATCCTCGGCTCTACCCGACCGAGTTTCTCCAGGGTATGCTTGGCTTGAACAGCTTAGAGACTAGAAGTATTGTGTATTTGACTACACATTTTTATCGATTGTTGCGCGGCACGATCGATTATTCTGAGATTATGATGATACTCTGATGTATGGGAGCGAAGAATGGAATTGGAAAAATGATGATGAAAGTAGGTTGAATTCCGTCGAAATGCGATCCCTCGGGCGAATGTGTGGTAAAACGATGTATGATAGGTTGTGCACAAATGTCGAGATCCGTGAAGTGTGAAAGGCTGAGACACGCACTATCGACAGAATCAAGAAAGGGATGCTGCGTTGGTTTGGACATGTAGACCGAATGGACAGCGAAAGAACGGCGAAAAGGATCTACGATGCGAATGTTGATGGATGCAGAAAACGAGGAAGACCGAGAAAGACATGGCACGATCGAGTCCATCAAATACTTGAAGATAGACATGTCAAAAGTAGGAATAATCGGCGTGCGTGCATGAGAAGATGTATGAATGTAGAGGAAGCGAGGTATGTATGCAAAGATAGTGTTATGGCGTTCTATCCTCTCTGCCTACCCCTACGGTGAAACGGCATGATAATTTGTGTGTGTGTGTGTGTGTATGATAAGCAATGGTTAGTATGTAAGACAGCGTCAGTATAGATTGTTTCATATTCCGATCTACAGGACCACCCTGCCGTTGGAAGGGCTACCGCTATGCGGAACAACATCGCTCTGGATGTTGATCTGTTCCATGTATCTGAAAGGGCTTTCCGGAGCAGGATTTTCCTATTATTTTGACAAGAGTCTCGTTACGTATTTGATCTCTTTTTATAATATGTACGTCTTAAATTTTTAGTTTGTATTGTATGTATCATTTCAAATAATAAAGATCTGATTCTACAGAGAGGAGTTAATACTTTTTTGGCTCAAAGGCAGCAATATTATATAGGCCCGAGGGTATATAACCTCATCCCAGATTCGTGGAAATGTGGTGGGGTTGCCAGGCTGAGGAAGGTGTTGACTGCATTTTTAATCCATATTGGTCGGAGGGAGTCAGAGAAATTGTTGTCCGATGTAGAAGGACGTAAGCTGGTTTCTTGTTTTACTAGTAATGACTTAGGATATACAGATTTTGGTATTATTTATGTTTTCTCTGGATATTCATTGTTTACCTTTAATTAACATATTGCAACAGAGATGAAGAACATTTAAGAGAAGGTAATATAGAAGTCCAGGCATCTACAGGGCTTATGACCTGTTGTGGCTGGTTTAAGTGGCCACTTTACACACTGTGTAACGTTTACCATTCTGCCTATATTTGAACATCTATATTTCTTCAATTCTTTCATCTGTTGATGTTTGTGAAGTTAAAGAGCTGAAACCTTTATTTATGCGGGTCATATATAACAGCTCCCCAGGGAGTTGAATCCAGTCCTTGTCTACAAAAATGTGGACAAACTCAAAATATTGTTTACCTTTAAGACTGAAAAAGCACACATTATTATTAAACTGTAATTACTTTTAACATTATTGTAAAATACATAATTGACTGCCTTAGAACGGGGAAGCTATCCCTAGTTAGGCAGTTTAGATGAACCAACAGCAAAAATAAAAAAATATGTATGTTTACTTTTACTACTGAATTAATTTGTTGTATAAATAATTACGTGTAAATTGCTGTAAAAAATAAAATAAATTTATTGAATTGAATATTATAAACGTCGCTACTTTTACCCGCATATTAATTATTACAGTAAAAGTACACGTGTATTGAGATTAACAGCAACCTGTTACAGAGATGACTCTGCGTAACTACAGAGTCACGTTCTGGACCCAAATGATGCACTTCTTGTTGCTAACCAGTATTCGGGTAAAGCGAACGGTGGCGGTGTCTGGATGTACAATAATAATAACGGTTCTCAAATAAATCATATTACGGAGGAACGGAAATAGCGCATTCGAGATCAACCGAATAGAGTTAAATGTGAAAATTCGATTTCTCGGACAAAATTAGTTGGTTTTTATGTAACTCCTGTCTTCGTAGTATGCTGTAGATTTTTAGTTTATTTTCGTTTCAAAATTTGTGTAAAATTATAAGATTACTATCGGACGTTGGCTTGCCTGCTATTTATTTATTTATTTATTATATAATCTAACGCCCATATCCTTAACATTTCGGGGGCTTAGGGTCATAAGGGCGAAACTACAAAAAATGCTGTTTTGTGTTAAGTACTAATCTGATATCCAAACAAAATATCCTGTTAGTGACAAAAAGATGAAACTCATCCGATAAGTAGTTACCTAAATAAATTTGTGTGAAACTACAAATGAAGCGTTTTGTTTAAAGTCAGAAGAATAAAACACCTTTTACATCATTTTGTTAATTTACTAATGTAAGCGCAAGTTAGGGTCATATAGACGAAAGCGTAGTTTCATATTTTTAACTCTAAAACATTTTATGCTCTATTACTGTATTTTTTATTTTCTTTATTTGTTACCCTTAAAAGACAGTATTATTTTTTGAAAACTGTTTTATCATTTATCTCAAAACTGTGTTTTTGTAGTTTCGCCCTTATGACCCTTAACCCCCGATTTGATGTTCGTGTCAGATTCTGGTCATTCATTTTGTAGCGAAAAAATAGAGATTTTTGGGCCCTAGTGAAGGACGTGACCAAACACTTAGAAACATTAAACCTAAGTTTGTTTCGCCTTCCCATTTCAGATATATTAGATATATCCGCTTAGAGAAGACGAAAATCGTCAGGAGTTGTCACCTTTATGAGTAGTTTTAAGTAATCTTCAAACAACAGAAAACGGACTTCAAAATTACATTTTTAATAGTTTCAATGAAAATTGAGAACAACAATGGACCCAGGTTAGAAGCCTTGCGGGACACCCGATAAAGTATGGAAACACTCTGACGCGAATAGACCGTAGGAGACGTATTGGTTCCTGTTTTGGAGGTAGCTTGCTGTTAATTATTTAATTTATTTATTTATTTTATACATACGGCCTAAGCCAATTACAACAGTTACATGAAGAAACATAAATGCAAGACACTGAACAAAAAGAACATAAAACTATTTAGCAAAGACAAACAAGGGCAAAACAATAATTGTATAAAAACGAGCTAAATCATGCCAATCCAACTTCATCCCACACTGTTTAGTCGCGAAGAGATCTACGAAAAGCCGGAAGATCTATCCTAAAGAATTCCAATTCGTGTGATGAATTGACTAATCTACACATTCTGGACATTGGGACTTAAAAACCAAAGTTGCTCTTAGAAGATTTTACAAATAGCAGATTTTGACTTCTGGTGACGCGTTTGGAAACATGAAAAGAAATTGATTGCAACAGAGATGGGACATCACTTATAGCATTAAGTATTTTGAAAATGCCTCTAAGGTCCATCTCAGTACTACGTCTCTCCAATGAAGACATATTAAGAGATTGCTCTATTTCAGAATAGGATTATAATATTAAGCTATTAGCTATTATATACTTATCAATGAAAAGTCTTTTACAAGCTAATAGCTAAAGCATATAAAGACTTACACCAAAAAAGTCCAGATCTTGTCTCGATTTTACAATACGACATAATCGGGACATTGGTGCATGCAAGCCATAGTTTGTACTGTGTTGATCAAGGAACAGTACATTATTATTTTGCAACCGGCGGATTAGAATATTGAATGCCACTTGTTCCAGCAACGATGGTACATCAATTAACAGTTATTGAAACATAAATAATATGGAGTTAGAATGTTACTTCTACGTTTTTGTAGACTTGAGATTTTGAACATTGAATCCATTTCTCCGTAAGTGTAGTCTCCTCTTTCGAGGCCAATCATCCATGCTACGTTTCTTAGCAAACGATGTTGCACCGATTCGATATTATTTATCCGGCCTACATAGAAGGGAGACCAGATCACGGAGGCATATTCTAAAAGAGGACGAACAAGTGAGTAATATAGCGTTTTAACTGTGAACATGTTAGTAAAGTCACTAGATGTCCTGCTTACAAATCCTAAGAGTGACTTGTTAATCATAGTATCAATATGTCCATCAAATGTATGTTTACAGTCCATGATAACTCCGAGGTCCTTAATAGACTTGACTACATCTAAATTAATATTGTCTATTTTGTAATCAAAGGATATAGGTTTGTTTTACTTTTGGTCCTTATTTTTAAATTAGGGAATAAGCAGTCACAACTTTAGTTACACCTAGTAGATATACACACTGTATTAAGAATTTAATATTGAAAGCTTTTTACGTCTATCGAATTCTTGTGCTACCACCTTTTTTCATCGGAGACGATGAATATTATTGGCCTCTACGGTAGACTGAATTACCAAACCTCATAATCGTGCCTTCCCATCCATGTCTATCTGCATCACACTCGTATCTTGTACTCTTTGTTAATGCTCGCTAATTCTTGCATATTTTTATCTACCGTCGATAATTCATCTTCTTTAATGGTATCTAGTATTATTCAAATGACTAACAGGGCCCCGGTTTTGATCGAGCACGGTCGCTTCACATACGTCGGCGTCGGTAACTCAAGCCTATCGATCAAACCTTTGATTTAGCCGGCTATTCTTACTTAAAAATCCTAAAAAATAAAATCAAATAGAAATATGCCCACCGCGTGGTAAACTGGTATGCGCATTCGTCTTCTATATTTAAGGTCCTGTCTTCTAATCCTGTCAAGGCCAACATAAATTATTAATTTCAAAGCTTATTTTTCTGAAGTGAAAGCACATTCCTCCACATAGACTTATTTTTTTCCCTACTTCGGTTTATTTTACCAATTGCCTGCACTATATTGACCATGTATGATACTACCTCTCGTGTGAGTTCTTTATTACCTATCACCGATGGAATGTTGCATAGATCTTCACCCAAGCTTCTGCATCGCGCCTCCAGCTGTTCTCTTTGAAAGCTGAAAAAGGGGCAATGCATCAACAGGTGAGGGACATCTTGAGGAGTTTCATCGTCGCATGGGCAGCTGTCGATCTCAGAGAGCTTGAAGCGATGCAGGTAGCTCATAAACCCACTTTGACCCGAAAGCATCTAGGTGAGCTCGTAGCCAGCATTCTGCATTCTCCTGAAATCATAGGCATGGAAGATGGTAGGGAAAAACAATTTCGTTATACTTCCGGTAGGTTCACTTAAATAACGATCGTTCCAGAGTGGAAGAGTTCCGCTTCTTATTTTCCTTTTGGCAAAGCTGAGCCGGAAATAGCTGAAATTGGGGGCTGTATTCTTGAGCGTAGCAAAAGAGCCTGGCTGCGGAGTCGAGGAAGAGTGTTCTTATTTCGTTAAATCTCCCTCTCCAAGCTCAGATCCATAAAGTATCGGGCTATCTAGGGGGCGAGCTCTCCTATATCCGCAGGTTTAATTAGTGGTCCCGGATGGTCCTGCTTCTTTTGTTATATGAAGTATCACATTAAAAACGAATGTGTACAGGTGTTTCCTCATCTTAACTGCAGAACCTACATCTAGAATCTTTATTCATTGGAATAAACAAAATGATTGTTTTTTGATTGATCAATTTTATGATTAAACGTGCAGTATCGCATCCGCTAACATCTTCCTCGCGAGAACAACAAAGAAGAAAGCGCCGTGAAAGTAAAAATGGTGAAGAATCGTAGAGGAATTAGCATTTATGATAAATCATTTAAAACTATTAGTTGAACCGTGGTCTAGCGGAACGGCTGTGGCTTACAAGAATAATAGAACACGAGGTACAAGGTACTTTGGGCAAGAACCGTGAACGATGATGAACGGTTCATGTGCATATCTATCTCATATCTGGCCATATCTTAATATCTGCAACTAAATTACCTCCGTCGGTGCAACATTAGGCAGATCGACAAATTTCATATTATTCCGATTCCGAGAGTTGGTACCGCGACCAGCGATCTAGGTTGCTTGTAATATATTTATTTATTTAGACAGTTGTAAAAAATTTAAATTTAAACAGCTACCAATCTGTAGCTCAATTACAAATAACTATTGACGTGCTCAAAAGCATGCTAAGTATTTGAGCGATCACAATGAACATGCTTAAGTTATCGCAGTCATGAGTCATCTCTAAGTCAACGCTCGTGTGGGTTTGTTTTTTGTTTTCTTTGTAAATAAATACAGTTTACTGGCGAAAAAACGGCGTTTACTATAAAAAATAATACGATATATTGCATTTGCAAAATAGTAAGGAGTATCTAATACAAAAAAGGGACAATTTTTTATTTTTTTATTTTAAATTTTTCATTGATAAACCCTTACGGGTTACATACATTTAACAAAATATCTTTACTTTTAAAATTCACATTCTACTGTTAATAATAATATTTTAAACAGCTTTTGTAAGGGTTGTCTGAGTCTTTTGTTTAGTTTTGTCTGGTAGTTTATTGCATAATTTTAGTCCATGGTTTATTAGTCTCGATTGTCCATTTCTCGTTTTAAAGGGTTGTATATGATATTTTTCTGATATTCTCGCATTGTGTTCATGTTTACCACAGTTTTTTTCAAGTTTTGATTCTTCGTCTACAATTTGATCAGTGACTAAATTATGAATAAAGTTTAAGGATTCTAGTTTAAAGAGTTCAGTTACATTTAATTGTTTAGTTTGTTTAAAAAGTTCTTTAGTTGCTGTTAGATAGGGGAGGTCATATACTAATTTTATTTTTTTATTTTGCTGTCTTTGGAGTCTGTTTATGTCATTTTAATTTCCTGTTCCCCATAGTAGTTGCATATAACATATTTTAGTTTTTACATAGGCTTCATACATTACCATTTTTTCGTTTTTTGGAACAAAGTTTTTGATTGATTAAATTACAATTACTATGGCGACTGCTTTTCTTGACATTTGGCTCGCCATCCGCCGGCTAAATGCAATAAATAGCATGATAAATAATAAATAAAAAATAAACATAGCAGTTTTGAAATATTTTCCATATTTACCTTGCCAGACGATTTCACTGCCTTTGCCTTCTTCGGAGCACTTCCACCAGCTTCCACCCATTGTTTCGATTGATTTTTGGTTTCAGGTGTATTGTAGTGCACCCACGTTTCGTCAACGGTTATTAATCGACGCCAAAAATTAACAGGATTACGCTTTATCATGTCCAAACACTGCTGTAAAGTGGTCTCTCGAACTCGTTTTTGTTCGACACTGAGCAAACGCGGCACCCATCTTGCCGATTGCTTTTTCACATGCAAATGTTCATGCAAAATGTTAAACACACGTTCATATAAGATGTTTATCATTTCAAAAATCTCACGCAATTTCACTCGGCGAACATTCATAACTATATCGAGGATTTTCTTGATATTTTCTTCAGGAATCACCTCTTTTGGCCTTCCTGTTGATGGTATTGTTGCAGTGCTTGTTCGGCCGCGTTTAAATTCAGCAATCCAATATTTGACCATGTAATCTGACGGAGCAGACTCACCGTAATGTTTATCGAGTTTTTCTTTTGTCTCTTTCGCCGTTTTCCCTTTCAAATAATAGTCTTTAATCACTGCACGATATTCGCTTTTTTCCATTTTTCAAGAAACACAAAAGTTGTTTACTTCAAACGACTACAACAAATAAACTAATCGATGAATTTGGGTGACATTTTAACAGCTGCCGTTTGACAGATCGCTTGTAAAAAATAAATATTTTTTGTGTTTGTGCTGCCATCTAGCTGTTCACGGATGTTCCATTGTGATCGCGAATACGATAAACTACCATGGTGAGAAATGGTTATTACGTCGCTTATTAGCACGTCGATAGTTATTTGTGATTGAGCTGCTGGTGAATTATTACATAAATAAACAAAACATTCTGGCGACTTGTGCCACTATTATCGCTCAGGTGCGAAGTATTTTATTTCCATCAAACAATTTTGCGGATCGCCACCGAACACAAACACCGTACGTTCCTAGACACTTTCTTGTCTTTGCCTGCCAAGTTCGACAGTTTCCACCAGACACCAGACACGGAAGATTCGTTTACAATAGTTGCGCTCTGCTGTAAGTGTGTCGTATTCAAGTGCAGTTTGACCTTTATGGCTGTCTGTGCTGCACGACAGAGTACTGCACGCCAACAACTGGGTGAAAGGTGCTCCTAGCCTAGGGTTGCCATATTTCGCTAAGGTCTCGTCGGGACGTTCTGGAATGGGGATATGTAGTAAAATAAGGCAATTTTGTAATGTTTTTACAGAAATATAATATAAATGCTTTTACTACATTTTATGTGTGCTTCTTGCAGAAGATGATACACAGATTTTCTTTTTATTGTAAACCGTGCGAGAAATGTGCTTGTTGATTTGATCGATGGATGCATTGAGAAAATAGGAAACTGGAAACGTAACCCATCTAAAACGGAACAACTATGGATGGCTTCAGCCAGACGACAGAATTTGATCCAGGATACGGCCCTACCCAATGTAGGGAGTACCGCTTTACCCACCGTTAAACTACTGGGAGTTTTACTCAATTCTGACCTTTCTCTTGACGCTCAAATTAGTAGAACGATAAGGTAATGCTTCTACCAGCTGAGACAAATTAAATGCATACGCAAAAATTTGCCGGTTGACGCCGCCCGTCAGTTAATAAATGCGTTTGTAGTGTCTAGAGTCGATTATTGTAATGGTATCTATGCAGGTCTACCAATGAACAAAATGACTCGCCTACAATCTGTATTGAATGCCGCAGCGAGACTTATTTTCAGAATCTCTAAGTTCAGTCATATCACTCCACTACTTCGGGAACTACACTGGCTACGTTTTCCACAGAGGGTAGAATACAAACTCTGTTGGCTTATGTCACTGCACAACTCTGCTCCGAAATATCTAAGGGAACTATGCATTCCAGATGAACTAGCTGACAGGCGTCTCACGCTTAGATCAGCTACGTCTACGGCGAGAGGAAAAGTTATTATACCTCTACGCAAACAGCGCACTTAATTTAGTGAACGCGAATTTGGAATGCTCTCCCAGCAGAGGTGCGAGGCTGTGAGAGTAAAGTGATGTTTCCGAAAAAACTTAAAACCCACTTGTTCTCTAAATCATTTAAATAAATTCGTAGCATGTGTCAACAAAATAAATTGTTTTAATTAAATTACAAATTTAAAAGCTTTAATTTATATTTTTTTAAACTATAGAATCACTATGTAAAGCGCCCTTGAGGTATTATTTTACAAAAATGGCGCTACATAAGTTATCCATAATAATAATGGAAAGACCGCCACTTATGGTAGGCAAACGTGCTGACCATTACACCGCGAGGCCGACAAAAAGTGATTTTACACGTTAAATATGTGGCTATATAACTTAACATGGAAAATCACAAAGTTAGTGCTCCTAATATTAATTTTTAAATTAAATTAATTTGGTAACACGATGTAAAATGTCTCAACTCTACTGACGTTTATAATTTACACAATACCTACTCTCGTCATAATATGTAATCGTGTTACGAAACAGTGGGTTTAGCGTAATTTCTTGACTTGTTATTTTTCACCGTTAAGCCCTCGTGCGTAAGGCTCAAAATGCCTTGACGAATGTTAGCATATTGCTCAATGTAATGCTGATTTAAGACGCGTAGTGAGATGTTAACCCTTTATCATCCGAATATTTTTTTCTCTGATTAAAAATAATTAACATTGGATTATTTCATTTATTAATAAGAAAACAACAGCTATTTAAAAAAAACAAACAATATTTGCAAATAAACCAAAATACAAAAGTAAATACAATGTAAAAAAAAAAATAAGAAAAAAAGCGTACCCGTGAAAAGCCATTCCGTATAATTCCACTTGTAAAAAAATAAAGTATTTACAACAATAATAATGAAAAAGAACGTATGAATTATTTTTTTTGTTGACTGTTTTAGGTCAGCGGATTCACACGGAGTAACCCCAAATCAGCCTTCCTTTCTTTCTTCTTATAAACAAGAGAAAATAAATATAATTAGCAGGCTAGATATTATTATAAAAGCAAAATAAAAACATTAAAATATCATGCCATCTAGCGGCCGACTTGTGAAAATTGTATCCATTATATGAACCAAAATCGCATACTTTCAGCTCACTTACGAAACGTTTTGCTTCGGAAGTGAGTACATATATTAAATTAATTGGTTAGTTAATTATTTAATATATAATATTAATTGTCAATTAATTAATTGTCTCTACCCCTCTAATTGCACCACTGGTCTGATATGTTGCCCCAATATAAATTGGTCAAAATGCTCAAAATGCCTTGACGAATGTTAGCATATTTCTCAATGTAATGCTGATTTAAGACACGTAGTGAGATGTTAACCCTTTATCATCCGAATATTTTTTCTCTGATTAAAAATAATTAACATTTGATTATTTCATTTATTAATAAGAAAACAACAGCTATTTAAAAAAAAGCAAACAATATTTGCAAATAAACCAAAATACAAAAGTAAATACAATGTAAAAAAAAATAAGAAAAAAAGCGTACCCGTGAAAAGCCACTCCGTATAATTCCACTTGTAAAAAAATAAAGTATTTACAACAATAATAATGAAAAAGAACGTATTAAATTATTTTTTTTGTTGACTGTTTTAGGTCAGCGGATTCACACGGAGTAACCCCAAATCAGCCTTCCTTTCTTTCTTCTTATAAACAAGATAAAATAAATATAATTAGCAGGCTAGATATTATTTTAAAAGCAAAATAAAAACATTAAAATATCATGCCATCTAGCGGCCGACTTGTGAAAATTGTATCCATTATATGAACCAAAATCGCATACTTTCAACTCACTTACAAAACTTCGGAAGTGAGTACATATATTAAATTAATTGTTTAATTAATTATTTATTATATAATATTAATTGTTAATTAATTAATTGATTGTCTCCACCCCTCTAATTGCACCACTGGTCTGATATGTTGCCCCAATATAAATTGGTTCAGTAAAAATGAATTTGAAAAGTCGGAATAACCATTTTGTGGAGGAAGTGACATCTGTATGCAAGGACAGTTATATGGCGTTTTATCATCTTTGCCTACCCCTACGGGAAAACAACATGATGGTGGAAATTAAATGAAAAATAAGTATTTTGACTTAATCATATAATATTATGTACAACAGGTGAATCATAAAAATATACATAACAAATGAGTTTATGTTATATAAGAACATTCAACAGTTGATATAAAACCACGCTTTTTAACTGTTATAATGTGAATTCTACTCCAATCAGAAATCCAAAAAAGTGTCTAAGTGAAGTTTTAAAATAAGAAGTGGTTTTCAAAATCTCTGAGCCGCCAGACGCACACGGTACGGCTCGTGGGCTCGATGTCCGGCCTAGCGTAGTGACGGAGGACAGACAGCCAACGAGATGTTGATCGCCCCGAAGAACAGCGTGCCGGCCATCAAGGACAGCCTCAACACGCCGGCATACGAGGTAATGAATGAATAAAATAATGCACTAATAAAATAAAATAAAATAATTATTTTTAAAGCATTAACTTTGTGGTCAAACATTTTACTAAATGTTATTAAATATTTGTACATAACCACTTAACGACTTTTCTTTGTCCACCGGTTTCGAGACGTACCCGTCTCTTCGTCAGGACACCAATTAAACCAACATGCAAACCAACATGCAAAACCCACTATACACCTTCATCATTGTTGTTGCACAAAAATATAATGTGAAAAAATATAATGTAAATAATGGTTTAGCATGTTGGTTAAATTGGTGTCATTTATTATTTATTTATTTATTTATTTACGGACAAAGTCCATTATAAACATTACAATTAAAAGAAATTTTTACAAAGGAATAAAAAAATATAAGGAACAGAAATAAGCAGCAAAGACAGATGATAGATTTTTTAGATTAAGTAAAAAGCATAGGCTAACTATACAGATTCTTTAGCTGATTTGTAAAGAAAGACATCCTTACACCATAATAATCAAGATCTTGATGATCGTTCACCCGCCTGATCATTCTGGGCAAAGGCGACTGTGCACCATAATTGGTCCTGTAGTGACCGAGGAAAAGCATTTCATTATTTCTTAGTCTACGGGTGGGAACGTTAAAAAGAATCTTTTGCAAAATTTCAGGGGCATCAATGAGACAGTTCATAATTTTATACATGCAGATTATATCTGCAATGCATCTGCGTTTTTCAAGACTTGATATGCTTAAAAACCTCTCCATATCAGAATATGAATAGTCTCCTCTTTCCAATCCCATCTTCCATGCAATTTTTCTTATAAAACGATGTTGAACTGATTCAAGGCGCCTGATATGAACAGCATAATGAGGGGACCAGATTACAGATGCATATTCAAGAATAGGGCGAACTAAAGAGCAATAAAGTGTTTTAAGTGTAAGCATACTTTGGAAATCAGACGTAGTTCTATTAATAAAGCCTAAAATTTTTAAGGATCTGTTTACTATATTATCAAAGTGTTCCAGAAAAGTTAGTTTATTATCTAGGATCACTCCAAGATCTCTTATAGAGGTGACAATCGAAAGAACTTGGCCATTAAGTTTATAATCAAAAATAAAAGGATGTTTACATTTATGGTATGAAATAATTTTGCATTTATCGATGTTAAGTTCCATGTTATTAGTTTTGCACCAAGTATGAAATGCATTTATGTCTTCTTGGAGTCTGACACAGTCATCAATATTTTTAATTAGCTTAAGTATCTTGTTATCGTCAGCAAAAAGCCAGAATTTTGTAAAAGAAAAAACATTAGCAGCATCATTTACAAACAGATTAAATAGAAGAGGGGCCAAGTGGGCACCCTGTGGTACACCAGAAGTTACTAGGAAGCTATTTGATATGAAGTTATTGATTTTTACACTTTGTTTTCTATGTGAGAGGTAGGATTTTAAAAACGATAAAAAGGGATCTCTAATGCCTACAGCACGAAGTTTAGCACATAAAATGTTGTGATCAACTTTGTCAAAGGCCTTGGAGAAGTCTGTATACAGTACATCAGCTTGAAGATTATTCTCGAACGCTGTAAAAATAGTATCAGTAAAAGAAAGCAAATTGGTCGTCGTTGATTTGGCTGTCCTAAATCCATGCTGCTCCTCAATCAGCACATTTTTAAATATAGGTGTTATTTTTTTTGTAATAATTGATTGACGAAGAGACGGGTACGTCTCGAAAGCGGTAGACATAGAAAAGTCGATAAGTGGTTATATACAAATATTTAATAACATTTAGTAAAATAAAATAATAATCACAACCAGATTGTGGTCCAGTGGTAGTGTTGCCGGTTCAGAGATCAGAGGTTCGAGGTTCGAACTTTGCTCTGCCACAATTTTTGCATTTTTTTATCATGAGCATATCCTTTTCGAATCGAATGGTGCATAGGGCACCGCATTGTTTAACCAATCGCAGCATATCTTGATCATTTTTTTCCTTACGTGAGGGCAAGATGATCAGATGTCTTACGCGTCCTGGGACTGTGAAATACTCTAGTGTGAAAAACACCCTTTAAATAAATATGTCATAGCAACCATGTCGGGAATCGAACCCGAGACCTCTCGCATGGTAGGCAAACGCGCTGACCACTACACCACGAGGCCGACTTTTCTTACATAGATGTAATAAATAAAAACTAAAAATAAATAATTAAATACTGTATTTCCCCTAGGCCACTCTTGTCTTATTTGAGAACCAGTGCAAATGATCAAATTTTGGCACCCCTCACCCCTCACTCCATACCTTTACAAACACAAAATACTACTTGATTTATTACCTCCATACGTATTATATTTAGTTTTGTTAGATTTGTTACAATGAGGAAGTTCAGTGCTATCGGAAATTTGATATAAAAAAAAATCTTGATCGCGGTAAAAATTTGAGCGTTTAATTGTACTGCCAAGTTTCTCGAAAACGTACTAAAAAAGAAATAAAAATTATTTTAATGAATTCAACTATTTTGAATTACCTCAAAAGTTCTTGAGAATCAACCAATGATAGAGTGTTGTGATAGATTTTCGGTTTTCAGGAAGTCAACTCACCAATCAGCAGAACTCACCGACTCACAGGCGGAGTAATTAATATAATAACTAACGGAGGAATTCCACTGTTTTCAATTTTTTTTTCTATAAGCGTACTATTTAACTAAGCAAAAATATATAGATATTTTTTTGTGCGTTATTTACAATTTTTTTAAAGTGACATTTATGAAATACCGCGCCAAATGACTGTAATCAGCGTGTCATTTTTCAGTAGTGACGTCATGAAACGGTTGGCGTTCTTACTTTCCCTGACCGCGGTAAGTTGTATTTCTCCAGCCAATAACAAAACTGACTAGAATCTATGGAATATTGCTTTGATTACTTCATTTAGTTGATCGTAATTTGCTCATTTCTATGTTATGGTTGTTCTTACGAACGTTTCGATTTAGAAAAACCTAAAAAGTTGACATAATCTCTGGTTGAAATGTCAACCAAGTATTATTTGCCGGATTTCTATACTCTTTTTTTTCTATGATCAAAACTTTTCTTACAAGGTGCGGGGGCTTTAAAGCGGAAACCGGAAATACTACACGTAGATATAAGGAGTGACGTCATTATTTACGATTTTAAAATGAATACTATTTTTAACATTTTTTATTTATTTTTGCGTGCGTTTTTGAGATATTTCATCTTACTCCAAAATTTTTAAATATTCACTTGTACACGAAAACATTTTAAAAATGAAATTTCCGGTTGGGCTGGAATTCCTCATTCGCGAGAAAGACTCGACCGTCCAAGACCCGAAATTTCCATTCAATTCTAACGATCAGACCTTCCATGTCATCGGAATTACCGTCCATTCATTACGCGACAAAGACATATTGAACATCATAGTTGCCACCATTAATCATTAATCCCTCTTCAAATATCGACTCGACTCTTTATGTTATGCTATAACCTCTTTAGATTCTATACGCAAGCGTCAAGGACGTTTCGCACACAGTTACTGTCTCCGTCCACTGAGCCAGACGACAGCTTGCCGCAATTTTTTCGTAATATGTGCGATAACCTGGGCCTCGGTAATGATGGGAAGATAGATATATGTTTGGGTATGTTTTATATGTGCGTTCATGTGTGTGCGTGGATGGCTCGGAGTGTACATTCGGTATTTTTATTTATTTTAATTTATTACCTCCATGGAAAACGCAAATGTCAACAATTATTCTTTTCTCACTTGAAATTCTTATTTATTTTTTTATTTTTTTGTAACATTTAATGTTTATATCTTTTGCATAATTTATGAAAACTTAATTGGTCTTTTTATGTTAGCAAATTGTTGTTTTTAATACTTATTATGTATGACTGTATGTTTTCTGAATAAAATTAAATAAAGACGTCATACCTTCACCATGACGGTATAGTTAAACATAAATTCACTCTACCGATTACAAAGATACACTACCGACCCCCCGCCTTCAAGTTTTGGGTAGGTACATCGATATGAAACAAGGGGAAGCGTACGTCATGGTACACATCTAAGCTCTGAAATGACTTAGATTCAGTATGCCGTCATAGTTGAAGACAAAATTCTCCTGACCGAATACAAAGATATACTACTGATCCCCCCACCATCAAGTTTTGATGCAAGTACACCGGTTTATACCGACGGCTCTAGAACCCCTCGATACGTTTATCTACGCATTAAAAGTGTCCAAAAAAATGGTTAAGAACAAAGTGGTTTTATTACAATTATTATGAGTAAACGCAAAGTAACTCCGTCAAATATGTATTTTATGAATATTTCTTTTTTAAAAAAATTGCCACAAAATACGCCAGGAGGCCCAATTGCAGTGGTGAATTACAGCACAGAACAACCAGGCTCGAGTGGAATTACATTTTTTATTGGAATCATATTTTTTTATTACTCTCCTCACATAACCTCACATTTTTTATTAAAAACATTAAATTTGCTTAAACTTAACGATAGAAGAAAAATTATAGACCTGTTAAATTCGTATAAAATTGTGCATTCTATATGGGATTGCCCAGAACTTTTGTCACTCGTCAACTTCAGGGTGCCTGGAAGGATAACTAGGCGGGTGCCACCGTTTTGCAGTAGTAACTCACGCACAGTGTATGATTGTAATGCCGTATTGAGCCGACTTCATGAACTCGGCAATAGTTGTTCCCACATATCGGATATATTTAATGTGGGGTATTGTTCTTATAGAACAAACCTTATAAACTTTTTCAAAGATGAGCAGTAATCATATTTAATGTAGTTACTTCATATATGATTTTCTGTTTTTTTTTTTTTATATATATTTTTATTATAAACCTTATTATGTTTAAAATTTGATTTACTTTTTAAATTAATTTTTAAAGTTCTCGTATACTTTTTATTTCAAACTTTTGTTTTATTTAAACTTTTTTTTTTTTAAATATTATGTTATATAATTTTTAGGCTTGATTATTGTTCCTTAGTTTTGAGTGCAAATATGTAGTTTAAAAAATATCAAACCTTATATGTTTATATTATAAATTTGTAAAAGGCAATTATGCCGTGTATGTTAATAAATAAATAACCTGCCTGAGAAAACCCGCAGAAAGGCAAATAACACCTAAAGTGTTGTAAAATTTTATGATTTGTAGAGAAGTCTTTATTACCCAATACCACCAATGTTGTGTAGGTTTTGCATCAATTAAAATTGCAATAAAATTTACGACCTAACCTCATTTTAATACCATATTTTCTTTTATCCATAGTGTATTTGAGAACCCAATCAGATTAACATTTGGAATTGGCAGTTTTCGCTGGAATTCCATTAAAATTGTCTCAGAAAACTACGTCGTCAACAAATTATCTTCTTTTTCTTCTTCTTTAGTCTTGTTCTCTCCACTGCTGGGTGGCGGATGGCGGCCTCTTCCGAACGTATCCATTCCTTCCTATCACCCGCTTTCATCATCCATATTTTACCGGCAATAGAGGCGATGTCGTCGACCCGTCTTTTCTGCGACCTTCCAACACTCCTTTTGTATGCCCATGGTCTCCACTTTATTATTCTGGGTGTCCACCTGCCATCGTTTTGTCTCGCCGAGTGTCCTGCCCACTGCCGTTTCAAGTTCGCTGCACGATCCATGATATCCACGACTCCGGTTCGGCGCCTTATTTATTCATTTCTTACTCTGTCTCTTAAGCTAGGGTTTCCTAGGACAGCGGTGCCCGTATCTTAACGGTCGTAGTGAACGGTGATGCGGTGGACAGCCGTCGTAGTGGTGACTAGAGAATGATTTTATTTTTTAACGGTGTTATCAACACCATTTTTATAGGAAACCACTCTCTAGTCACCGTTACGACGGCTGTTAATCGCATTAATGTTCATTACGGCCGTTAAAATACGGGCACCGCTGTCCTAGGAAACCCGAGCTTTAGACATACACGGAGCATCTGTCTCTCCATGGATCGTTGTTTGCATTTTAATTTCTGGCTACTTTTCTGTGTTACAGACATGGTTTCTGGTCCGTTGGTCGTCACCGGCAATATGCACGATATTTTGACTTGTCTTTTTAAGCATAAAGGGACTTCTTTATTATCAAAAATAATTCCATTGACCACGCCCCTAATACGTCACATTCATGTTTATTTGTTCCTGACCACTCAAATTTGTTTAGAACATTGTCACAAATCTTGACGTCGTAATTATCAAGGCCAAACATGTTGCGTTTTTCTAGCGACGTATTTTTATAAATTTCTTTTTTAAACGGAAGAGGTCTGTTCAGAAAGTATCTAAATTTTATTCATAAAAACAACATTTATTGAAATACAATGAAATGACACTGATCCCCTTCAAATTAGTCTCCTTGAGGGCCTACCGGATCGTGCTTTACTCTCCACTGATGAGCGGCCATCTTTTAAGCGGTTATACCACTCCTTTTTCTGTGTGCTGCCCATTGCTTCGTCTCCAAACACTTTTTTAATTTTGCGAATAGTTTCCACTTGAGAATCCCCAAGCTTTAAACACAATTTGATGCAGTAACGTTGTTCAACTTTTTCTGTCATTTTGTCAAAACTAAAATCCGACGACAATAGCGTACACGTGCTCACTCTTCAACGGCGTGGCAGCGACTGAGTGGCGCTGTGGTATACCTACAAACGGCTATCTAAGTTCCGCCCTCAAAGCGTTATTTGTTTTGCCAATAAAAAATATGGTCGGATGCTTTTTGAACAGACCTCGTATATATGAAAACGTATTCGTAGAATGTAATATTTCCTCAGAGTAATAATGCGCCAAGCTATAGAGGAGCCCAAATGTAGGAAAACCATTCTATGACTATTGAGTATTAAGTTAGCTACAGTTTGCAGCATAACAATGGGCCGTACTCAGGTCGAGAATTGCCAAATGGACATTAATTTGAATTGTAAATGCACCTGTGTATTTATTATCGCAGGGTTATTGCAATTTATTTTTCTACAATTCGCCTATATTTATTTTACAAAACTGAAAATACATGTGTGTTTTTATTTTTTACATTTATTGCGACATAAATCCCAACTCCGTGGAACCGAAGTCCTGTGTTGAGTTTGTTTGTTTGTCCGTCACATCTCCGAAACATCGCTTGCGTATATTTGAGGATATTTCCCTATTGTTGATTATTTGACAGTTTCACGTCCGTCAATTTTGTCGCATCGCTTCAGTGTCTTGTCTGACGCCTGCGAACACTCCTTAAGAGCAGCATTTCTGGTGTCAGCGCTCAGCGCCCGGCACCTACCTCCGAGCCCCTTATATGCGCCACATCTGATTTCCCGTACATGGCGATACCGGTGCTGCTAGCTGCTGCGGACGCAGGAATGAGGAATTCGGCCCGAGCGCGTGGTACATTATGCCGTCAACTGTCAATATGGAAGTTGCCTCTTTCCGTAACTTCTGATACATAAATTTACAAGTCCAATAAAAGTTGAAATGGCGAAACTGGTTTGTGATCACACAGCGCCCATGTTGACAGCGCTGAAAATCGCGCATTGATAAAGAATTTACTAGAAAATTTACGAGTAAGAATCAGTTTACATAATCATACTTTTGATCAGTTTAGTGTTTGAGGGCATCAGAATCGAATTTAGAAATCTCAATTTGAGGACTGTAGCTTTATCACAAATAACTATCGACGTGCTTAAAAACATGCTAAGCATTTGTTGACCTGAGATTTGCTTGAACATTGCTTCCATTTCTCCGTTATATAGACGTCTAGACATCTACAGAGCTTATGACCTGTCATTGGCTGGTTTAAGTGGCCACTTTACACACTGTGTAACATTCACCACACTACCCATATTTGAACATGTCTATTCCTTCAATTCTTTCACCTGCTGCTGTTTGTAAAGTTAAAGAGCTGAAACCTTTTTTTATGCGGCTATAAATGTATTTTTGTTTTCTTTATATATCCTATGTTTTTATTTTTATTTTCATGTACTCGTATTTAAAACTATATAAACTCTTTTAAATAAACAACTAAAACAGTGTAAGTCACTCTCCAAGCACAAGAGTTAGTCTCTTTTTTTGGAGAGTTACAGTGATAATGGCGGCCTCCGTGGTGTAGTGGTCAAGACGCTTGACTCACAGACGGAAGGTTCCGGGTTCGATTCCCGGTGAGAACACAAAAATTAAATGTGATTTTTCTCAAGCCTGGGTGTTCTGTGATGTAATTCACCGCTGTAATTGGGCCTCCTGGCCTGTTGTGGTGCAAAAAAAAAATAAAATAAAATAACATTTACTAGATGTGTAAAAGTAGATATGTTTAGTATTTTACAAAAACATGTACTTTTTTTGCCAAAACCTCCTTTTATCTATATATAAAGGACAATGTTCGTATGTGTGTCCTGGATAAGATAAATAACTGCTTAACCGATTTACGTGTGGTTTTTTTGCATATTGATGAGCTTTGTCCTGTGTATTTTTAAAGCTCTTAATTTTTTAATGTGATCTGTAGGAAAAAAGTTTGTAGCGTAAATGTTATTCACCAGTATCTCAGTCACAAATAACTATCGACGTGCTTGAAAACATGCTAAGCATTTGAGCGATCACAATGAACAATAGTGAACATCCTTAAGTTATCGCAGTCATGAGTCAACGCGTGTGTAATCTCTAAGTCAACGCTCGTGTCAGTTTGTTTTTTGTTTTCCTCGTAAATAAATACAGTTTACTGGCGAAAATCGGCGAAATGCATTTACAAAATAGTTAGAAGTATCTTATACAATAAAGTGAAAAATAAATTACAATTACTATGGCGACTGCTTTTTTTTACATTTGGCTTGCCAACCGCGGCCACCGGCTAAATGCAATAAATAGCGTGATAAATAATAAATTAAAATAGTTGTTTTGGAATATTTTCCATATTTACACCGGTGATATTGAAATATGTGATTGCGCAGTAGGGTTATACGTCGCGAAACGTAAATATTTTGACATTTAGTATTAGGTGTTCACGGATGTTGCATTGAACTTAGTTTAATTTAGATTTATCAACTTTAGGTTAAAATGATAAATGTTTTTTTAAAATTTTATTTTCTTTTATTTGGGAAATCAACAGTTCTACATACATATTTTTAGTAAACAAACATATATAGTGTATAAACTCAGAACTAATAACAGATTTCCACACAATATACAAAGTTAGTAGAGAAAATATATTACATATCAAATAAATACATACAATTTATACATAAAAAAATGTTATTTTCATGTACTCAATGTGTCAAAGATTTTTTAAATATTTATTTTAAGAACATTAAGTTACTGTAAATTGGGCGGGATAAGGACAAAAATGCTTGAAGAGAGGATAAGGAGGGGGGGGGAGATGTACATATTTATTATTATAATGTCTACTAAGTTACATAATACATTTTCAGTGTAAATTTTAAATCTGACAGAGTGATGTTTGTGTAATCTATATTTGTAAATTTTGTATTGTACATTGAAAAAGTCCTACGAAAAAAAGCATTTTTAACATACGATGTTTTACTTATTGGTACATGAAACAGGTGGTACCGTCTACAAATCATGGCTGGCACATGTATTGATATTAAACCAAGCAGCTCTGTGCAGTCAACCATTCCTGTCATAATTTTGTAAATCAGTAGTTGGTCCGCACACACTCTGCGGTATTACAATCTACTTGTATATATTTAGTTAATTAAAAAAAAAACACTACCTTTTGTGCTTGGAGGGTGACTTATACCCGTATGCAGAGACAAACCTTAAGGTGAGGAAAGTACATTCTGTTGTCTTCACCTTCGGGTTATTCTCTGCATTTGAAATTAGAATGTACATTCCTCACCTTAAGTTTTTTCTCTGCATACGGGTATTACACTGTTCTAGTTATTTAGTAATTTTAAGTTATGTTATTTCGAATACACATGAGAAAAAAATGCGAAATAACGAGAAAAACAGAAAATAACAATTAAGCAATACTAATTAAAATAGAATGCTATTTTTACTCGGGTTCAAATTTAAAAAAAAAAAATACTTTGTTTTTATTTTGTGATAACTTTTAATCTAAGGTTTTAATAGTTTTTAGTTCTATTAACAAAAATACGTTTAAAGTTTTATTCCACTTTTTCCGGGTTTCGTCGTGACCGACATCGTCAGACTGGTGGGAGGATAAACAAACTTTGTAATAAACAAGTTATATACAAGTGCAAGCAGGGGTTGTAAGTCATGATTCTATATAATTATGGAAATAAAAGAATTTAAATTAAAATCAAGTAAGTTCTCACGTTGTCACGTATCGCGTACCATTTCTTCGTTTCCATTGTGACCCACGTTTTGCAGGCCGCCGCGACGGCTTTCCTCGCTGCTGCAGAGTGCGAAAGACGAAAGTCCAGAGACGAAATCCGGTCACTGGTAATTAAAAAAAAAAAAAGGGGAATAAAACTATATACGTATTTTTATTATTATAATTAAAATGCAGTTCCCCCTAGAAATGTCAATAGGAAAACTCAATAGTTTTTATTACGTTGGAGAGATTACTATAATTTTTTATAATATTATTATCGGCCCGTGGTGTAATGGTCAGCGCGTTAGCCTGCCATACAAGAGATCTCGGGTTCGATTCCCGACATGGTTGATGTGAAATATTTATTTGAATGGGTGTTTTCACAATAGAATATTTCATAGTCCCTGGACTGGTACCTAAGGCGTAAGACTGATCATCTTACCTTCATGTAACAAAAATGATCCAGATACGCTGCGATTGGTGTACCAATGCAGTGCCCTATGCACCATTAGGTACAGAAAGGGAACGATGATGATTAACATATATTTTTATTTTTTTTATAAAAATAAATATTTGCGATCTTATAATTTACGCAAATATTTAATCTTGAGGGCCATTTTCAATGAGTTCTAAATAACTCACTATTAGAAAATGGGAATCAAGTTGGGTTAGAGTGGGATTCGAACCACGGACTTTTGATCCGTGAGTCCGAGACACTAGCCACGGGACCACAATCCGATTCCCAATTATTTTTAAGCTTTCAGCTTAATGCAGATATGCAATAAATCTAGTCCATTGTTTATTTATTTATTTATTTAAACGTCTTTTAGGCTAAACCCATTGAGACTACATGTTGAGATCAGCTCTTGTGGCAGCTTATTTTTTATTTTTTTTATTTATTAATTTAACTTTTTTTACATAATGTTACTTGCACATTGGCGGGCTTATTGCCAAATGGTAATTTATTCCAACCAACCAATAAAATAAAAGATTTATTTTTATAATTCAAGTTACAGAACATTTTCAATAGAAAAAAAGATTAAAAAGCTAAAGATATATATAAAAATAGAAATAAACGTATTTGTTTATAAATTACCTCAAATCAAAATAATTACTCAATGGGAAAAAGTAAAAAAGAGGAAAGAGGAAAAAAGAAAGGAGGAGAAGAGATTAAGGAAGAGAAATGATATGTTTCTTCAGACGTGATTTAAACAGAGATAATGTAGTAACATCTTTGATGGTGGATGGGAGATGATTCCACAGTGGAGCCGCATGGACACTATATGAGTTAGAGAAGAAAGAGGAATTGTGGATGGGTATTCAGTTTCAGTGCTGCAGAGCAGCGTTTATTTTATAATTTTAAAAAAATACACACAAGAATTTGTTACCCACTAAGTCTAAAGACTTTTCGGTGGGACACAATTTTTTTTTATGACAGGTTTATATTACATTTATTTTATTTATATTTTACAAATGTATTTATAAACAGGCACTATAAAGTATCTAGAAGATATTTCTTCAGTTCTTTTTTTTTCATTTGAAGATCTTTCGTGCTAATGATGGTTTGTGGGAGATCATTGAACAATCTTGGAACAACGCAATTTAATGTTCGCTCTCCGAAGTAATTTGTAATTCGGGGAACAAACAGGGAGCCCTTAGTTTTTAATCTAGTGTTGTGAGTATGGGAAACTCTTTTTTTTAATATTCTGGATCAACAAAGTGATCTACAATCAATTTGTAGTCACAAAGTTGTTTTACCGGCAGAACATTACAGAATTTAAAATATACACCTTCGCCCATATGTTTCGCCTCGCGGATTATGCTATCCGGTACAATCCCCTTCAACAGTCTCATCTGAATATCATAAATTTTACCCAGATGAGACTTAAATAAATTATTAAGAGAGTGCCTTGAGAATTAGAACGAAGAGGTAAACCATGAACTGATAAGCGTTGACGCAGGTATATAGGAGCGTTAGTACTATGAAGTACATTGAACAGAAGTACTTATTCCAACCATCAACAACCCTATTGCTCGGGAAATGCCTCCGTCGATTGAGATTGAATCTGGTTTTCTCCAGCCCGAGACTGTGGCCTCGAAGACGAGCATCTTGTTTAAGATTCTTCAACTACGACGCAATACCCGACAAAATCGTCTGTAGCTTCAAATAAAACAATGGATAACAAAAAAATATTGCATGGGCGATTAGACGATTTCGCAAGAAGACGCCTCGACTTTTCAAGGACGCCGAAGGCCAAACTGGCAACCATATTTCTCGATCTCATTTCTCAGAATGCCAGCATCTTATTAAGCCTTGTACAGATCATTGTTGATTCAACAGCTCTCGGTGTTGGCGTTGGCGTGGCTTTGATCATCCGCCGCTCTAGAGACAATTGTTTCCAGAATGCCACGCTGAGGACACGACCGCTCGAAGTTATGTCACCTGCGCATTCTAGATGTATAGCCATTATGTGTCGTTGTTTATTTTGTTTGTATTACTACGTTCTTCTTCCTTTCGAAGCGGGATCCGGGAAACATGACCGCGGTCCCAATTTGGAACTAACACTTTGTTCCTTCACTGTCATAGAGAGATTTTAGAATAAAGTTAATGTACTGAACATGTGCATTTGGTGACTGTACATGTGTACATATGGTGACTGTAAAAACTCTCAACGACAAAATCTATTTAAAAAAAAAGAGTTTTAGTGCTGCGATTATGAACGGCTATCTTCATCGGTATATACTGAGACGGTATTAACTAATATCGATATTTATGTACGAAAGTGTGTATATTTGTATGAATTTTTTATCAGTTTCAGTGCTGCAGAGCAGCGTTTATTTTATAATTAAAAACTACATAAAAGAATTTGTTACCCACTAAGTCTAAAGACTTTTCGGTGGGACACATTTTTTTTTTTTGACAGGTTTATATTACATTTTTTTTATTTATATTTTACAAATTTATTCATAAACAGGCACTATAAAGTATCTAGAAGATATTTCTTCAGTTCGTTTTTTTTTCATTTGAAGATCTTTCATGTTAATGATGGTTTGTGGGAGATCATTGAACAATCTTGGAACAACGCAAATTAATGTTTGCTCTCCGAAGTAATTTGTAATTTTTTTTATTTATTTATTTATCCAATTTTACAATACGCCCAAGGGATATTTACTAAAATTATATAGGTAAGTACAAACATAGTTATTAATAATTTTAAAAATAAACAATACTTTTTTTGCATGATAAAAAAGAAAATAATATTATGGATATAAGAAAATGTTAGAATTTAAAAGCAAATTGTAAATAACTTGTAAAGAATTGAAACAAAAAAATGGTATTAACAAATTTATTATTATTATTATTACTTTGGATAACTTATATAGCGCCATTTTCGTAATAAAATACCTCAAGGGCGCTTTACATAGTGACTTTACATAGTGATTCTATTGTTAAATTAATTTAATTGAAGCTTTTAAATTTGTAATTTAATCAAAACAATTTATTTTGTTGTCACATGCTACGGATTTATTCAAATGATTTAGAGAACAAGTGGGTTTTAAGTTTTTTCCGAAACATCACTTCACTTTCACAGCCTCGCACCTCTGCTGGGAGAGCATTCCATGCCATAGGGCCTGCGACCGCAAAGGCGCGTTCAATAAATTTAGTGCGCTGTTTGCGTAGAGGTATAATAACTTTTCCTCTCGCCGTAGACGTAGCTGATCTAAGCGTGAGACGCTGTTAATGTTAAAAACAAATAATAAAAATTATTTTACAGTAAGTATATATAATATAATTTATGGTACACAAAAATATTTGATAAATTGATTTCCGAAAGAGATAAGATAATAATAATACACATCAAAAACAGAGATAAAATTGCATGAAAAAGAAAATAAATAAGTACTCTTATTTTAAATCAAATTATTTTCGTCGGTAACCGGTAATTGAATATATTTAGGGAAAAAAATGTTAACATTATATTTTTCATATATAAAATTTAATTTTACTTTGTAGATAAACTTGAAGATATGTTTATCTTTCCATCATAATCGAGCCCTGGATAAAGAGCTTGTATAGCTTTGAAACCGGTCGGTAGAAAAAAAAATTGGTTAAAAACATTTTATTTTTTTTCATTACGACGTTATTTTATTTTTTTCACAAAAATATTATGTGTAAAACAAATAATCCATTAAATAATCTTATTTTGTATCTGTGTGAGAAATGATCTCCCACTGATTAGGATTATATTTCAGCTAACGCAATCGCAAAGCACATAAGAGTAATTAACGCCGAGAGGGATTTATACATGTAATAATTATCTTTCGCCCACGTTATTTTTTTCTAATAATTTGTTTGGTTTTGATTACTGGGAAGCGAAAACTCGAGGTTACCTGGGTACGTATTCTGATAGGAAGTTAAAATATATCTTCAATTTTATCTACAAAGTAAAATTAAGTTTTCTGTAAAAAATAATACATGTTTGCAATTTTTTTCTGAACATGTTCAATTGCTGGTTACCGACGAAAATAGTTTAAATTTTCATACAAATATGCACACTTTTGTACATAAATATCGATGTTACTTTAAACCGTCTCAGAATATACCGATGAAGATAGCCGTTCAAAATCGCGGCCCTGGCATCAGAACGAATGAAATATTAATAAACATAAAATGTCAATTTAAAACAAAAAATCTGGGTCTGTTCAGATTAAGTATCCAGTATGGAGGTTGGGCTTTTCCAGAGACCAATATACGTATAATGAGTTAGAAACTAGCTTAAATATTATCTTCTCAAGACCGTCGAAATAAATCCGACCTTCTAGTCCTGTGTAAAATTCTAAACTCACTCTTTGATGCGCCTGAACTACTGAGCTCGATAAAATTAAATATCCCAACTTGAAACCTCAGACAAAACTGACTCTTTCATACCGATAACCATAGAACTAACTAAGGTTTTCATTCCCCTATGCCCAGAATTCGTAGGTCTGCCAACAAACATACCGGTCTTGATTTCTTTAATAACAAGTTGTCTTCTTTCAAACGATCACTGAATCAAATTCAATTATAAACACCTCTCTCCCGCTTCCACTCCCACCGAGTCTACTATATACCATTGTGTCTTTCTACTTTCCTTTATAATAATGTATAAATATGTCCTCAAAAATGCCCATTAGGCGTATGTATGAATAAATAAATTAAAGTATTTTATTAATTACGGGCTGAACCGGGCAATGCTTTGCTATTTGCTAGATTTGATGAATAGATAGATTTAATGATAATGATATAGATTAAATGAACGCAATCGAAAGTTTGATATCAATAATTATTGTATTTTTTTTTTTTTTTAAAGAAAATATTTACTTTCTTATGATTTACCCAAATATTTAATTTTGAGGGCCATTTTCAACGAGTTGTAAATAACTCACTATTAGAAAATAGAAATCAAGTTGGGGTAGAGTGGGATTCGAACCACAGACCTTTGGTCTGTGAGTCCGAGACACTAGCCACAAGACCACAACCCAGTTCAAGTTCAGTTAAAATTAACATAGATGAAGAACTTTTTAGAGAAGGATATGTAGAAGCCTTGGCATCCACAGGGCTTATGACCTTTCATTGGCTGGTTTATGTGGCCACTTTACACACTGTGTGACATTCACCATTCTGCCTATATATCATCATGTAGAATATGTAATTTAAAAAACATAATAACAAACAGTTAATAATAACAAACAACATTGGTAATACAAAAATTAAAAACAAGTATCAATACCTCATAAAACAGATTCCACTACGAAGGTGAACGGATGTGCAAGCATAGATAGAATGGTGAATTGTACTCGGTGCGTTAAGTTAACACGAGCCAACTGTACCTTATAAGCCAAACTTATTAATATTCCATTCAGAAAAGGTTAACTTTTATTTACAATTTTATTGTTTTTTTTTTTTTATTATTTAAGAAGTTTGAGCAGCTTTAATACGTGTCAAAAGGTGCTACGGAGCCATGGTTCTCGATCAATTCCCTAATGGTGCATAGGGCACTGCATTGGTACACCAATCGCACCATATCTTGATTTTAAAAAAGTTACACGAATATAAGATTATCATTCTTACGCTTCGCGTACAAAAAATAATCCTGAAAAAAACCTTTCTGAAATTTAAAAAAAAAAACCTACCAGGTAGAAAATTTTCAAACACCCATTAAAAAAATCATAACTCGAAAACTACGTAAAATCGCGGATCATACATGGGGGTGATTCGGATACCCCTCAATATGCGGCACCTACATTTTACCTTTCGACGTCATGTCTCCGGCCACCCTGTATGTATAATATTAACTAGTAATAGGTACGAGTGTGTTATAAAAATACATATACGCTAAAAGATCTATTTTTTTTATCAATATTCCTACAGAGATGAGGTAGAATTTTTTTCAAATTCAGGATTATCGATATTCGAGCGTTTACAGGGCTTATGACCTGTCATTGGCTGGGTTGAGTGGCCACTTTACGTTTTTACAACATTCCCCATTCCGCTTATTAGCGAATATCGACACAGGCAACATTTTGATTCTTGTATATATCTTATTCCCTTATTACCTACTCCCCCTCGGGAGAAATCCAGATTTGTGTATGTACAAAAAATACACATACCAAAAAAATAATGTTGTGTAATAAGATCTGGTCAAAATATAAGTACAAATAAATTGCAGAATCATCTGCAGGCGATTAATAGTACTTAATTTAACTCGGAAGAGTCTTAAATACATAAAATAAAGTAATATGCTAATTAAAAATACTTAACTTCAATATCAATACATAGATGGTGCTCCAACACGCTAGTGAATGGTTTCTCATTTTATAAGATATATACAAGAATCAAAATGTTGCCTGTGTCGATATTCGCTAATAAGCGGAATGGGGAATGTTGTAAAAACGTAAAGTGGCCACTCAACCCAGCCAATGACAGGTCATAAGCCCTGTAAACGCTCGAATATCGATAATCCTGAATTTGAAAAAAATTCTACCTCATCTCTGTAGGAATATTGATAAAAAAAATATATACCTACTCCCCCTCGGGAGAAATCCAGATTTGTGTATGTACAAAAAATACACATACCAAAAAAATAATGTTGGCTAAAAGATCTTGTCAATCGAACTGTGCAAAAATGATATCAAATTCAAATGTGATTCAAACGTGATTGTTATACGTATACTGATATTACTGATTCTATTTCATTAGGCCAATCAGATTACCATAATATCGTCTTCCGAATCGGGCTTCGTTTCGAACAATCGATCAATAAACAAAATAACTACTGTCTAACGAGATAGATTTGTCATAGATTTTGCTGTCACAATCAATGACGTATATTATAGTAAAAACAAAATCTCATAATATATATTTATAGCACGCACTTTTATCCCTGTAAATTTTTTCGCATGTTGCTATCCTACTCCTACAACATAACGTGCCAACCATAAGTAATCAAACCCAAAAAAAATCTCAAGTCCACAAAAACGTAGAAACAACATTGACTCCATATTTATGTTTTATTTACTGAATAACTTAACTGATGCCTTTGACAAAAGTACAAAATTAATGATATACAATGCTTTTATACTTCCACGCTTTGTATATGAATTATCAATATGGTCACAATGTAGTAAACAGATGCAAGAATCAGTACAAAGAACAATGAATAAATCACTTAAAGTAACATTTAATTTTAATAAATATACTAGAACCACAGATTTTTATAGAATAACAAAAATGCTCAATCTAGAGGAATTGATGTACACAGAAAAAATAAAATTGAAGATGAAAAATAATAAAATAAAGACAAATATTTAATTTAATTTTGACTACAACATACATAAAATAAATACAAGAGCATCAAATAATTTAACTTATTATTTATTTATTTATTTATTTATTAACGGACATTTTCCATGTATACAATTTATAAGGTTTAAATATTACAATAAAAGAGTAGTTTAAAACATTTAAAGAAAAAAGAAAGAAGCATTGACAAACATAAGGGACATCGAGACAAGATCTGGACTATTTATTTAGTGCTCGTTTAAATCGTTGTAAACTTAAACCAAAAAAGTCCAGATCCTGTCTCGAGTTAACAATACGACAAAGGCGGGTCATTGGAGAATTTAGGCCATAGTTTGTTCTATGCCGATCGATGAACAGTACTTCATTGTTTCTCAATCTACGAGTCGGAATATTGAATTTTACTTGTCCCAGTAATGATGGAACATCGATTATACCATTTAGTATGCCGAATATATATATGGAGTCAATATTAGTTCTACGTTTTTGTAGACTAGAAATATTTAACTTGATTTTCTTAAGTTCAAACTGTTCCCTATTATGATTAGTAATAATTGTGTCATTGAAATAATTATGTTTAAATTAATTCTTTACTTTTTTACAATAAATTTATCTTACTTTTTTAGGTTTATGTAAAATATTCTGTCATTATTACTTCCGAAGTTTAATTTTAAATTTAAATTTTAATAGTTATAATTTATCATTAATATAAGATTAAGTTTGTTAATATTTTGATTATTTTGTTGTAATTTTTCTAGTTATTAAATTCTATCTTCCTTCTAATTTTACTGTAAGTTTCTACTGTAAGTCTACGATGTATGCAAGAAAAGCGATTTGCTTATGAATGTTGATAAATCGAAAGTGATGGTTTTTGAAAGGGACGAAAATATAACTAAATGTGAGATCAGCGTGAACGGAGATATTCTGAATCAGGTAGAAGAATTTGTGTACCTGGGAAGTATGTTTACCAGGGACGGAAAGGCCGAGAAAGATATTGAAAGGAGGGTGAGTGCCGGGAACAGGGTGAATGGTGCACTAAAATCTACTTTGGCAAACAAATGTTTATCGCAGGAGGCTAAACTAGCAGTTCACAACGGAGTTCTAGTTCCAACTCTAATGTATGGGAGCGAAGTATGGAATTGGAAAAATAATGATGAAAGTAGGTTAAATGCTGTCGAAATGCGATCCCTCAGGCGAATGTGTGGTAAAACGATGTATGATAGGTGCACAAATGTCGAGATCCGTGAAGTGTGTAAGGGTGAAACATCCATAATTGACAGAATCAAGAAAGGGGTGCTGCGTTGGTTTGGACATGTAGAGCGAATGGACAGCGAAAGAACGGCTAAAAGGATCTACGATGCAAATGTTGATGGATGCAGAAAATGAGGAAGACCGAGAAAGACATGGCACGATCAAGTCCATCAAATACTTGAAGATGGACATGTCAAAAGTAGGAATAATCGGCGTGCGTGCATGAGAAGATGTATGAATGTAGAGGAAGCGAGGTCTGTATGCCAAGATAGAGTGTTATGGCGTTCTATCCTCTCTGCCTACCCCTACGGGGAAACGGCGTGATGGTTTGTTGTTGTTGTTGTATAAATGTAACTTGTTTTTGGCCGGTGTTATCAAGTTTTGGTAGTAGGCCCTAATAAAGGAAAAAAAAAAAAACTTGCGAACAACCTAGGGCCAACAGAAAAAGAAACAGTTTTTTGTATATAGCAATCAATTTTTACAATTCACTTTCTAATGATCTAAAAAATATACAAAATATGTACGTGCTTAAAAAACACCAAAATAAAACAGTTCTTACAACCCGTGTGACGAGTGATATGTGATGTTTTTTTATTAAATTTTTATTTAAACTATTGGGCTGTTATATATAATATCCCCTCATACCAGCACTTTTGCTGATTGGGGATATTTCGTAAAAATAAAATATGTAATATAATGTTATATGTAAAGTTTTAAAACCTTGTATTTTGTCATAAATAAATAAATAAATAATAAATTATAATGTTCCGATTCGCCGGTAGCGAAAAAATTATGCGCTGTTCCTCGATCAGCACAGCGCAAACTATGGCTCGCATGCACCAATGTCCCGATTGTGTCGTATTGTAAACTCGAGACAAGATCTGGACGTTTTTGGTGTAAGTCTATAAAGATTTTAAAAAATCACTAAGATAGACCGGATCTTGTCTTGAGGTAGTAATGTTTTTTTTTTTTTCCTAGCTTTAATTTTATTTAGTTGTATTTTATTTTATTAGTGCCTGTATTTATTACAAGAAATTGTATTTACTATCGTTAGAATGGACTGCATAAGTCCGTCAAATAAATTAATTATTATTTAAATAAAACACCGATTGAAGTCTGCTTACTTCAATTCATTAATTATTTTTATAATATTATGTCAAAAAAAATGCACAATCCCTATGCTAACCTTAATTTTTTTAATAATTTTCAACACAATACAAATATGAAGTAACGACCCAGCCTAGCAATTGACTAATAGTTTTCCTTATAATTTTGGTACACGCCAGGTATGATGCGTTAAATTATTATTTCAGTACCTAGACTTATATAACTGTAAATAAGGATATTCTGCCAACTTAATCGCTTGTTTGAAAACGTTTTAATAACGCGAAACTATTGTCTGATAATTTGTTCTAAAAAATAAAATAAGACTCGAATTAGTGCTTGATTTAAGTATTAAGATTATCTAAATTTGTTTCAACAGAGAGGGAAAACATTTTTGAGAAGGGAATATAGAAGTCTAGGCATTTACAGGGCTTATGACCTGTCATTGGCTAGTTTAAGTGGCCACTTTACACACTGTGTAACATTCACCATTTGTAAACTGTAATTCACACACACAGCGCAAACTATGGCTTGCATGCACCAATGTCCCGATTGTGTCGTATTGTAAACTCGAGACAAGATCTGGACGTTTTTGGTGTAAGTCTATAAAGATTTTAAAAAATCACTAAGATAGACCGGATCTTGTCTTGGGGTAGTGTAGTAATTTTTTTTTATCAATTTAATCCCAGTCAGTGAAGAATTCACTTCCTTCTCAATCCAATGAAGTACATATTATGAACTTCTGGATTACTTTCTTTCAGCACAAACATGCTAAGGCTACCAGATTTCAGAGAGATCCTTCGGGCAGCTTTTCTCGTTTGACAATAAGCAAATTTTCCGTGTATGTGGGCACCGCCAAGGAGACTTATGTCCTCAGATGCGGTGTGCGGTATGTGGTGGGCAGGCTGCCCAAGCTTTAATTTTATTTAGTTGTATTTTATTTTATTAGTACCTGTATTTATTACAAGAAATTGTATTTATTATCGTTAGAATGGACTGCATAAGTCCGTCAAATAAATAAATTTAAGTGGAAAAAAAATAAATACTTTAGCTACATTTCATCAATTTTTTTATTGATTTTATAATCTCCATCGTTATCTAGGACTTTTGCCGTCTTGTTGGTAGACTTTTAATTCCCTTTTCATAAAATTCAGTATCCTTTGAAGAAAAATATGCTTCTAGGTGAATTCGAACATCATCGGCATTTTCTATTTTTTTAGTCTTCAGGTAGTGTTTCATGGACCGGAATAAATAAAAATCGTATGGTGCCATGTCTGGGGAATAGGGGATGTGGTAAAACGTCCCAGTTTGGCTGCCTTATTTTTTCTCGGGTTAATCTTGCTGCATGCGGCCGGGCATTATCATGTTGCAATATTACCCCTTTTCTGTTGTCCCGACCCGGTCAACAGAAAAGGGGTAATATTGATGGGAAAAAAAAATTAAAAATATGTAAAATAAACTATCAGAAAAAACATAATAAAAGATTCGGACAACCTTTTTTGAAGATGTCCAAAATATCACCATCAACAACCGAGTATGAATTAAAAATAAAAAATATTTTCTTGAATGAATGTTACAAATATTCCGAAAGGGTTTATAAACTAATTCCAAAGTGTTTGGTTTTTTCATGGGAAAAATAAAATCAAATATTAGCCTAAATGAATAAAAACGGGTTGTCTATCTTTATTAATTTATTTATTTATGCTTTATTAAGTTAGTTCATAACATTTTGAGAACTAATATAAAATTTTAATAACATTACAATTCTTTTATCAAAATTTCTCCATAACATATTTTTTCAAATTAATTTTAAATATTTAATTTTTTTCTATTTCCTTTATTTCTTAAGGTAACTCATTGTACAGCTTCAATCCCTTGTACAATGAGTTTTGAGATTCTGTTTTTCTCCTCATTGGTAATCTTATCTTTTTTTACCCCTTGTTTCATACGTATGACATAGTTGGCTAAATTTTATTATTGTTTTTATTTTATTCATCCCCTTAATTATTTTATGCATAAAAATTGCCACATTATATTTAATTTGTTGCTTTACTGTGAGCGAGCCAATTTCTTTGTGCATTATTTCTACATTAGAATAGATATTTCTTTTGAGTATAATCCTCATTGCTTTATTTTGAAGAATTTGTATATTGTAATTTCTCCTTCATTACATAAAAAAAGAATGGAAGAACAGTACTTTATGTGTGGACATATTATTGTTTAATATAAAAGAACACTACTTTTTAAATCTATTACATTTCGTAATCTTCATATAAATGAAATTTGCAATGAGGTAATTATTTATTCAATGGCAATATTGATGTTGCAAACAAGTGAATGATAAAATATTTGTACAAGTTGACAAAACAAGACAGAGATGATAGCGGATGACTCTAGCTATCGCCAAAATCCATTCTGGTGTATGACTTCATGGAAATCAGACCCATTTAGCTATATAATCGAGATAAGTCTGTATTTACAAGGCGAACTGCGTGTTAAATATAAAAAAATAAGGCTAGGCGGATCAAAAGTGCAAAGGTAGGTGTCCATTGTTTCGTGTTTATTTATTTATTTATTTTATTGAAACCAACACAGTCGTAATTCAACAATATGTAGGTGCACACAAATGATACACAAATACGAAGACGAAATCAAAACAAAGCATTCATATCTGCGAACGTAAACGAGGTCTTCTTAAACGGAGAAATATATTTGCATCTTACGGCTTGATGCTCTTGTATGCTAATAGGGCAGCATCTAGCCAGTCTAGCCACTGCATCCAGCCACTCGTTTTTAAAACTGATGGTTATGTCGGAATTTAATTCGACTTCAAAATTTACTTATTTCTCTCTCATATTTTTAATAGGTTTTTAAAGAAGAAGTACCAACCCCAAAACGATTAAAAATTCAAATAAATTGTAATTAATGAAAAAATTGCACGGCGTGACAATTTTTTTGTCGCGGAAATAGAGGAAGACCAAATACTTAAGATGGACGTGTCAAATGTTGGAATAATCGGCGCGTGCGCATGAGAAGATGTATGAATGTAGAGGAAGCGAGATCTGTGTGCAAAGATAGAGTGATGTGGCATTCTATCCTCTCTGCCTGCCCTTACGTGGAAACGGCGTGATGGTTTGTTGTTGTTGTATATGTACACCGTGACGTACGCTTCCCCTTATTTCATATCGATGAATCTACCCGCTTGAAGGTGGGGAGTCGGTAGTGTGTCTTCGTAATCGCTCGAGAGGATTTACCTTCAACTATACCGTCACGGTGAAGGTATGACGTCCTTATCTTGCCATCATAATCGAGGCCCAGATAATAAATTTAGTCCCGCATTTCTCCCTGCCATTAGATAATCAAATTAAATCAGCAAAGATCTGCGTAGTAAAATATCTTATTAAGATTCCAAGGAGATTGAAACATCAATAAAAATCACTTTTGATCATTTGTTATTTTATTACCGCTGAAAGCACACTGGCTTAATGAATATTTTCGCAATGATAATAATATTACAAAAGTTTAAGGTCGGCGGTGTTTATTTTGCGCGCTATTCTGTATCTCCTTGTGTGGATTCGCGTGGGGCCTAATCTCAATTTGCCTGTCCATTTGTAATGAATGACCGCTCGGCCTGCAACTGACAAGCATGTTATTATAATGAATCTAGCAGTAGATGTTTTGATTCAGTGTCAATTTTTTCAAAACTACTTGATGATGCGAATATGAATTGCGACGAATTATTATCAACCGATCGATCGTTCGAACGTATATTTATTTTAAATAAATATAAAACAACTTTGTTCTTAACCACTTTTTTTCTACCGACCGGTTTCAAAGCTACAATAATAATAGAAATAATATTTGGCTGATTTATATAGCGCCATTTTTGTGAAAAATCACCTCAACGGCGCTTGACAATTGTATGCTTAAACTTACATTCTAACTAAGCTAAAGTGACATATTATATTTTCTGATTTAAAATTGAGGGTATGATAAACTAAAGAAGTGAGATTTTAGTTGGGATCTGAACTGACTGGGACTGTCGATGATTCGTAAGTTTAAAAGCAACGGCAAAAGCACGATCTCCAAATCTAGTGTTTGGGGGACGCCGTATTTCGACAAGTTTTCCTCTTCCTGAATCAAATGCTGACCTAAGAGTAGATTTTCTTTGACATGTATTTTCCCTAATTCAAAGGTCCGATAAGTATCTCGGAGCCATTTCATGAAGGGATTTGAATACTGTCCAACAAAGCTTGTATTTTATTCTCTCTGGGATTTTTGACCAGTGCAATTCTCGAAGATGTTGTGAGATGTAAGAATATTGTTTTACTCCCGTAATAAGCCTCACTGCTGCATTGAAAACAGATTGAAGTTTATCAGTTTGGTATTTTGGAAGATTTGCACACGAAACGACGTCAGCATTCACAAGAGCTTTAGTTGCGTCTATAGGAATATTTCTCGGAGATGAAAGAAACCAGCACTTACCGTTTTGTTGACCTGAGAATGAAGAGAAAGATCTGAATCTAAACGAACACCTAGTAGTTTAACATTTATACTAGGGGTAAGATCACACAACCTGTAATTGAAATTGGAGATCGGTCTAAAAGGCGTTGTCACTTTTTTGTCGCTGTCAATAGAAGCGCAGTTTTGGATGAATTGAGTTTGAGTCTGTTTGATGACATCCAGTTATTGGCGGTTTAGATGCATTGAGACACGCGATTTTTCAAATTGTTTATATCTTGAAGAGAGCAATAAAAAAATCTGTACCGTTAAGAGCCTGGCTACTGTGTAGAAAGCGAGAGTTTACATTTTGATAAATCTCCTCCAAGCCCAGATCCATAAAGTATCGGGTTATTAGGCAGGGGACGAGCGCTTTAACGTCATCAGCTTTAACTAGTGGTCCCCCGAAGATAAAGCTCCTTTTATAATGTTAAGCATCACATTCACATTGAATATGTGTACAATGAAAGCATCCACCCGTTTCCCGAAACTGTTCATAAAGACTTGTGTCTTTCTTGAGTTTTGCATATCACTATCAATTTAAAAAAAAATAATTAAGCGAAAATTTAATATTTCTTTACAATCAAACCGCGAAAATAACAAAACAAAGAAACTTTAAAATCTTTCATTGTACCCCTCACTGCAGTGTGCAGTATTGTCAATTTGTGATCAATCAAATAGACATGGTCAGTACAGTCACCTTTTTCTAATTTCCCAGAATGACAGTGAAGGAATACAGTGTTAGTACCAAATTGAGACCGCGGCCGCACGCTCCAGATCCCGCCTTCGGAAAGAAAGAAGAACGTAGTAATACAAACAAATCAAACAACGACACAAAACCCAAATACACATAGGAAACATTGGAATAATTAGCCCTATACAACATGCACTCAAGCAACAGAAGAAAAACAAGACGTGTCTATACCAAATCACATAGGAACATCAAATTATCAAGACGCTACTGGCAAAATCCTAACACAGATCCTAACATGAACATATCGAACTCAGGCGAAATTACTTCTCGTCATAATATTGAATCCCTCGCAAAAACCATTATCCTAATACCAACAGTAGAAACAATCCTATGCAAAGACCCCAATCTCTCAGACCTTAGAGCCGACAAAACGGGTCCTAGAGCATGGTCGGCGCGTGGTTCTCTCGAGTTAGTCTATTATTTTGATTTGTAATTTACCACTTTCCTTCTATGGTACAAGAACAACACAGACGGACAAGAGTTCAGTTCAGACAACCGATGCTAGTACCCAAGTATGTATCCTTTTATCTTAAACTGATTTAGTACTCATGGTAGGCCTTTACCCAGTTCCTCCCATTTTTCCACCCACTGCTCACAAAATGAAAAAATGCTTTAACATTAGTTATGTATATAACATAGAATATGTATAGGTGTTTCCTCATCTGCACTGCAGAACCTACATCTAAAAATTTGGGAAAGGTTCATTCTAGCGCGGTGTTTGTTCAATCTGCAGTGCCCTGGGCGGGCTCTAGTAGGATTGCCAGATGTCCGGTTTCTGACCGGACAGTCTGGTTTTTTTTTTAAAGTCTGTCCGGTCAACAAAATCTTGGTAAACCGGACAAAAGATAGTTCGGTTTTAAAAAACTAGTGTAATTTTTGTCACTTGCGCTGAAAAAAAACCCAGCGCGGCGCGGAAAATAAATGACAAACATTTCGGAGTGACAGTCCATATGGCATTAAGAAAAGGCTATCTTTCAGATCATCAAATACATGAATTTATTAAAAATGCTCCAAATGTTTATCAAAGAGCACTGGCTTATATAGAGAAGTGGTATAACTTTGAAAATAACAATGATAATACTTTAAGTTGTTTGGATCGCAAACGCGGAAGATTGCCGACGCTTGATCAATTGGTTGTGTTATGGTCATTATCTCCATGGCAGCAGCAAACTCCCCCTGAAAATATTTATGAAGAACTGGCTGCGCTTGAAACTTGAAAGTGTTTTTCCTTCACTTGAAGCCGAAGGCACCTCCATTATAATGTGGTGCAAATTTTTCAATAAAGAAGCAGCACCGAATTTGTTGAAAATCGTACAATACGTATGTAGCATTCCCATATCAAATGCTTTTGTCGAAATAATATTCAGCGTGATGAAGAATTTATGGTCAGATGAAAGAAATCATCTGGCCGTAAACACGGTTAGAAGTGAATTGTGCATTTTTTTCAATATTAATGCAAGTTGCACTGAATTAAGAGATGCAACCTTAAGCAATAAAATGTTATTAAAAGCAGTGGTATCGAATGCAAAATACATTAAAAAATAGATTTATATATTTAGATTACTTTTGTGTAGTTTGTTATTTTGTGTTGTTATTAAATAATATTTTTTTAAATCTTGTCCGGTTTTTTTTCAACCCATCTGGCAACCCTAGGCTCTAGTGATAACCCTCACTTGATGAAGCTGAGCTTTATTAGTTCAAAAGCAAAACTTAGCGAGTACCCTTTTATCATCAGTTAATTTTGTTTTCGTACAGTGCTCATTTTTAAATTGAAAAAAAACGGACACATCCCAATACAAACAACGATAGAAAACGTTGAATACCGAATTAAAAGTTTTATTTGATTAAGTGCACCAGTTAACGACTTAAACACCGAAAAGTTGAAATTCTAAATTAGGCCGAGCGACGCCATTACACAAAATGATTAATTGTAAATATATTTATACGTTTTTAATATTTGGCGTTTCATTATCCCCATTTAATTTGCGTCTATTTGCATGCAAATATGGCGGGCGATAAAAATTCATTAATTTATTATTCAAACATTGTTTCTGAAGCATTTAGTCCTGAGAAACTATGTATCCAAGGAAATCTAGTGAATATTTTTGCATTTTGCATTAAAAACACGTATAGGAATGTAATATTCAATAAACAACATTCAACTGGAAAAAGTAACAGAGATTCGAGGTCTTATTTTATTTTATAAACATAAACGGCAAATCTGCCTTTTACAAACATTTATAATATTAACATATTTGGCTTAATATATATTTTTTTTTAAAACATGAATCACCTTATACCCAAGATTTATAAAAAAAAATTAAACCAAAAAGTATACAATATTTATATTTAAAAAAATAACCTAAATACTATGGAGCATATTCAGTAGAAAATTCAAATAATAAAACATTCTACAGTAAAGCAACAAGAAAGTTATAAGTACTGTTTCACACAGCTAGGCAAAGTGAACAAAAAACTGTATATATATATATACGTATTATAAAATGCATGAATACATAAATATAATTACCATTCACCGTCTTGGTGTCATATTCGATGAAAAACTTAAATTCAAAAGGCACATCAACCACATGACTTCTAAAAGTATGAAAACTTTTTTTAAAATATTTTTATTTAAATCTTAAAGTAGGGCACACATATCATACATATTGTTATGTGTGTTCTAATAATAACATTGCAAATATATTTAATTTATAAATTGTTTATCACATATGTCTTGACCATTATTTTAAATTTTGATATGTTTTTTTCTTCATAAATATTTTTTTCCCATTTCGTAATACTTTTTAATTGCTTTAAATAATATTGAATTTTGTGACTTTTCCTTTTTCCTAAATGAAAGTCTAATTTTGTTCTTTTCTCTAGAATTGTGATCGTGTTCATGCTGGTTCCGAATCAGACTTTGGGTTTTGAATTAGTTAAAATAATGAAAATCTTGTATACATCCTTGGTTAGAAGCCAATTAGAGTACAACTGTAGTCCCCTTTTTACAAAATTCATATTAATAATGTCGAAAGAGTCCAATGAAAGTTTTTAAGATTCATTAATCTCAATCAGCATATTCCTATAGAACAAATCAACTACATGTCTTTGTCAAACTTTTTTAATTTACCTACTCTGGAGGATCGCAGGAAAATAACTGACCCATAGAATTAAGAATAGTCCAGAAACCGCATACGCACATCAAACAGAAGGCGACTCAACTACCCATAAATGAGTAGGTTTACGTTTTGACCCATTAGTTTCTTTGTAGACGTCGCTCAGTACGCAACTCCTGATTTGAATTCAACTATGCCGTGTTGTGTCCTTTTAAAGTGAAGAAATACTGCTAGGATCTTAAAGAAACAGGATGCAATCACATTTCATGTGTAATTAGCTAATGAATGTGCTTATAACAAATGCATTACTTAAAAATTAAATTATTTTTCCATCTGTCAGATTGTCGAAAAAACAAAATGGAAATGTTGCCAGGGTAGTATTTTTTTACCCTACTTTGCTCATCTAATGAGAGTATTAATGAAAATTGAATCTCGCATTAAACAACTCCGTGGTGGACGTTTGACCGACATTATCTTAAAAACATTAAATATTATTTGACATGATATGAAAATATCCGTTTCATGTCAAATAAAATTTGTTTTATATTTTAAGTTCAAAGTTTATGAATTCAATTAATCTTATTGAATGACCCTTTACTTATTCTACTCTGTTGTGTCAATCAATGTTTCCGCGTGCACAATAAAATTTTAGAGAAATTAACAGATTGCTCTTTTTTTACCTTACATTTGTGTTATGGTTATATTCTTCGCGATCTGTCAATATTACCCGGTGACTTCAAGTATGCGCGCGGCAAAAGTGTGTCTAAGTGGGAGAATTATTGGACACAGTCCGATGTATTCAAATATGATTCTGCGCTCCTTCTAAACTATTCTTAATTTTATGAACTGACCTAATATTTTTATATAAAATCATTGATTCTAAATTCGATTGTTGCGAACTCCTGGATTTAATAAACATTAATATACCAACACGTAGAACTAGACAAAATAGTATTTGTCACTCACCAATACCGCGTATTCACAGACTAGGAAATGAATGTACCTGATAGGGTTTAAAAAACACCCCGTATAAAGAAATAAACAAGAATACGTTTATTAAATTATCGATTGTAAAAGTTTTATACATGTAAAATCTATAAAACAACTTTATGTAAAAGCTCTGTTACTATACGTACGTAAACATTATTCTCTACCTTCCGTTACAAATACAAGAGTTACTAGATACTCCACGCTGATGCTGCAAAAAATAAATACAATCTTCGGTTAAAGAGGATTGGCCTACTACTCGGTTAAAGTGCACAATCTACTTCCATTATCCATAAGGACAATTAGTAAGTACTCACAATATAACATTGCTGTTAAGAAATGGATAGTGGGGGTGGGTTGCACACGGATCGATGAGTGGATCAAGCCAAATAGGTCAAATGTGTGTACTTTGTGAAATTTGTTCTATTGGTCTATATAAATTGTTTTTGTTTTTTATGATTATTTTAGCTTTTATTGTTTCTTATTTTAATGATAATTAAGTTAATTGGATTAATTACGTTTTTTTTTATTGTTATTACTATGTTAACTTTGTTGAATAGCTAATTTAAGGCATGTTTCACATTTTGTAAAATGTTTCCCTCGGCACGGGGACACCCCAGTGAGGGAACATTATTCTGTATAAAAAAAAGAATACAAACAATGTAAAAGTATAAATAAATAAATACGTAAATAAATATTCGTTAAACGTTAAACTACTGGGAGTTTTACTCAATTCTGACCTTCCTCTTGACGCTCAAATTAGTAGAACGATAAGTTCATGCTTCTACCAGCTGAGACAAATTAAATGCATACGCAAAAATTTGCCGGTTGATGCCGCCCGTCAATTAATAGATGCGTTTGTAGTGTCTAGAGTCGATTATTGTAATGGTATCTATGCAGGTCTACCAATGAACAAAATGACTCGCCTACAATCTGTATTGAATGCTGCAGCGAGACTTATTTTCGGAATCTCTAAGTTCAGTCATATCGCTCCACTACTTCGGGAACTACACTGGCTACGTTTTTCACAGAGAGTCGAATACAAACTCTGTTGGCTTATGTGTAAGTCACTGCACAACTCTGCTCCGGAATATCCAATGGAACTATGCATTCCAGATGAACTAGCTGACAGACGTCTTACGCTTAGATTAGCTACATCAACGTCGAAAGGAAAAGTTATTATACCTCTACGCAAACAGCGCACTAAATTTGGCGAACGCGCATTTGTGGTCGCAGGCCCTACAGCGTGGAATGCTCTCCCAGCAGAGGCGCGAGGCTGTGAGAGTGAAGTGATGTTAAAACCCACTTGTTCTCTAAATCATTTGAATAAATCCGTAGCATGTGACAACAAAATAAATTATTTTAATTAAATTACAAATTTAATAGCTTCAATTAAATTTATTTAACTATAGAATCACTATGTAAAGCGCCCTTGAGGTATTATATTACGAAAATGGCGCCATAAAAGTTATCCATAATAATAATTCGTCCTAAAGCTAGGGTTTCCTAGGACAGCGGTGCCCGTATTTTAACGGCCGTAGTGAACGGTAATGCGGTAGATAGCCGTCGTAACGGTGACTAGAGTGTGGTTTCCTAGGAAAACGGTGTTATCAACACCATTTAACACCGTTTCCTTAGGATACCACTCTCAAGTCGACGTTACGACGGCTGTCCACCGCATCACCGTTCACTACGGCCGTTAAGATGCTGGCACCGCTGTCCTAGGAAACCCTAGCTTTACTCAACACAGGACTTTGGTTCCATGGAGTTGGGACGTGTGTCTTAATAAATATTTAATTAATATATTGCGAATAAAGAAAAATAAAAATTATGACAATTATATCTTATTCCCAAGATCTACTCGAATACAAACTTGTGCTCTTAAAGTTTCCCATCCGGTAATAAATATAATCAGTAATTACTCTCCTCTATTTGGTTGCGGTAAGGTTATTAGGTTTCTAGCTCGCGCGGTTTGCCTGCGGCCTTAATTCGTGCTTCCTAGTCGGGCCGTTTGCACCACGCATTTTTGTCTTTGTTATTTACTAGCAGAAACGTATGAAATTCGGTCCTTCGGGCCTCGTTCAATCGTCCCTTGGGGCCTCAGTTAATCGGCCCTTCTGGTAATGCACATTTTGAACAGCCAATTGAACGTAGTTATGCAGAAAGTCCACAATTTTGAAAAAATGAGATATACTTGTCATCGGGTTCAGGATATTAAATCTCCTTCTGAAAATTTCATGAAAGTAAATGTCACCCCATACATTCAGAGTTTGTATGAGGTTTTTTCAATATTTATTTATTATTATTTATTTATAAATTTATTGCAAAAAAATAATATACATACTTTATAACAGGGAATCTATATAAAACCAATTAATGTAAAATGAAAACGGAGTGTTCTCTGTTTATGATAGTCTCCATCTAACATGGCCACAGCCTGTTCTAAGATGGAGATTTTTTATCTTTAGAGCGTAAGTAGTCCTATACTAATAAAACAATAACATAAAAAAGAAAAACTAAAACTACTTCATTAATTATAAATGCCTAGCTAATCAAATTTAAGAAATTAAAAATCATTATATATCAAATATTAGATCTGCGTTTTGTGTTTTATGCAAAATGTTCATCTTAGGTTTGTGGTCAGCTAAAATTTAAAAATCATTCATTCTTGTCATATACCTACATAGTAATATTATTTTTTGCATAAAAATAAAGAACGTACGCATTATTTATCATTCCGACTTTTGCGTCATCATCATCATTCTCTTTTTTTAAATTTTTTTATTTATTTAAATCCTAAAGTAGGGCACACATATCTTACATATTGTTATGTGTGTTCTAATAATAACATTGCAAATATATTTAATTTATAAATTGTTTATCACATATGTCTTGACCATTATTTTAAATTTTGATATGTTTTTTTCTTTTCGCACCTAATGGTGCATAGAGCACTGCATTGGTACACCAATCGCAGCGTATCTTGATCATTTTTTGTTACACGAATAAAATGATGAATCTTACGCTTCAGGTACCAGTCCAGGGACTATGAAATATTCCGGTGCGAAAATACCCTTTTTAATGAATATTTCACATCAATCCTGTCGAGAATTGAACCCGAGCCCTTTGTTCGCTAGGCAAACGCACTGACCGTTACACCACGAGACTGACTGTTGCGTAGATTTGTTTATTTATTATTTTTACAAAAGTGCTACTATCTCAGTTTCATCTTTCTATGGCTGGCTGTTTTTTGCATAACTACGTTCAATTTTGCCTCCTGCCAAAAAAATTCCGTCGTGATCGTAAAATAACGCCTGGTTGTAACGAATTACTGCATGTGGACTTCATTCAAATGCATTCGAATATTTTTATTCGAATGCATTCGATTATTTTTATTAGAATGCATTTGATTATTTTATTCGAATGCATTCGATTATTTTTATATGAATGCGTTCTATTATTTTTATTTGAATGCATTCGAATATTTTTTTTGAATGCATTTGATTTTTTTTTTCAAATGCATCCGATTATTTTATTCGAATGCATTCAATCATTTTTATACGAATGCAATCGATTATTTTTATTCGAATGCATTCAATTATTTTTATATGAAAGCATTCGCTTATTTTTTCGAATGCATCCGATTATTTTATTCGAATGCATTCGATCATTTTTCATTCGAATGCAATCGATTATTTTTATTCGAATGCATTCGATTATTTTTATTTGAAAGCATTCGATTATTTTTTCGAATACATCCGATTATTTTATTCGAATGCATTCGATCATTTTTATACGAATGCAATCGATTATTTTTATTCGAATTCATTCAATTATTTTTATTCGAAAGCATTCGATTATTTTTTTCGAATCCATCCGATTACTTTATTCGAATGCATTCGATCATTTTTTATACGAATGCAATCGATTATTTTTATTCGAATGCATTCGATTATTTTTATTTGAAAGCATTCGATTATTTTTTCGAATACATCCGATTATTTTATTCGAATGCATTCGATCATTTTTATACGAATGGAATCGATTATTTGTTTTCGAATGCATTCGATTATTTTTATTTGAATACATTCGATCATTTTTATACGAATGCAATCGATTATTTTTTCGAATGCATTCGATTATTTTATTCGAATACATTCAATTATTTTTATTCGAAGGATCATCTCTAATTTGTGGCATTCTAGTTATTATATCTTGAAATCCAGTCGCATTGTGTAACCAATACTATATTGACTATACAAAGACCAATGCAAATTCGGTTAAATCAGTTGCGGTTTGAGGACAAAAACACCTCTTGACACAGATGCATCTATCAGCTACTGAGCTGTATTTGAATTCGGATATCATTTAGTTCACTGGGCCGAATCAATTTTCATTAAAAAAGTATTTTCTGCGAATTTTTATTTTGAAATAATGGCCTCTTCATGAGAAAATATTTTTACTCAATAACGTTATTTTTTCGTAAAGTAAGTGCGGGTCTGATTTACGCAAATCACAGATCTTCTCAAAAGCATAATGCTAAAACAGTTTATTTATTTATTTTAAACAAACAAACAGTCGACAATGATATAATATTTTATTTTTTTTAAATACAGTTTAAAGGCAGACCAGCAAAGTTTCTAAATGAAAATCATACATATTATTAAATTGTGTTACATTGTGTTGTTAAAACAAAAGGATGTGTTTATGTGTATTAGTGTTGGAGTAAGTGTTCAGGAGGGTGCATCATTATATAAAGAGCAAATCATCTTCAGAAGATTGGGTTGGAATAGTTATAATTTGATTGATTAATGTATTTTGTTATTGTATAATTTCTTTAAAATATGTATGTATTTCAAGTAATTAATAATGTGTACAGTACGAGTATATTAATATTTCATACTCGATTTTTTTTATTTTTAATATTTTTATTTCTAAGCACACTTTATACCACATATATGTAAATGGCAGAAATGCCGTATATAAATAAATAAATAGTAAGTGGGATCGTATCGCAGCCAGAAATAATAAGTCTTAATTTATTTTGAAATAAATGTAAAATATATCAAAAGATGAAAAAAAAAACATTATAGTTAGGGCAAGAACGATAGAGAAAAGAGTGTTGTGCATAGTTAGTGCTACAGACTGGCAGATGGAATAAATACTTATTTCTTGTCACGCTAAAGGGGACATTCAGATTAATTTTGGAGAGGAGTTCAAAAGAGTCTACTTTATTATTTAATAATTTATGTAAATAGCATAATTCAGATACAGCGCGTCTATTTTCAAGGGTAAAAAATCCATTTTGTTTGGCAGATTGGCTGTAAGTACAAAGCGTTTTATTGTTTTTATAATCTAGGTATTTAAAAAAATTTCGTTGAACATTTTCAATCCTTTCTACGTTTGTTATTATTATTATCCGCTTAGAAGCAAAAATAAAAAAAAGAAGAAAAAAAATGAGGGATGACATTTCGACAGCATTCAACCTACTTTTATCATCATTTTTCCAATTCCATACTTCGCTCCCATACATTAGATTTGTCACTAGAACTCCGCTGTGAACTGCTTGTTTGGCCTCTAGTGATAAACATTAGTTTGCCAAAGTAGATTTCAGTGCACCGTTCACCCATGTAGGTATTCGATATGATAATAAAAATACATTTTTTTTCAATTCTTTCACGGCTGGTTTTGTCCCTATCTCGTCTCTTTGGACAGACTACAGACGTGGTCAAGGAAGTGATATTAAGGTGATGTTCCATTAATTGAGTGTCCACGGCGTGGGTGGCTATCACTTAGTTCACGCTGACTGTGAATTATTCTGTTATTATGTATCCGCGGTCTGATTTGCATTCGGCCGATTTATTGCGTTATTTATCGTGCCCCGGGCTAGATAAATTATATCGCTACCCCCGCGAAGTAGACTAGTTTGGTCGACCGAATTTTAACGTTGCTCTATATCGACTCACCGTTATTCATTGTTATTCCGCTCGGGTTTTTTATGTATAAATATAATATTTATCACTATCATCGTGTCGCAAATCACCTCCCCGAAGTACACCGTGGTATGCCAAAACTGACCATCTTACAGGAGAGATAGTACGTAGCGATTACAAAGCCGGCTCTCGATACGTTCTCTCAGGAAGATAATAAAACAGATGGAAAAATATAATGACTAAATTTATTTTTTACAGTGGTAACTTTCTAACTATAGGACAGAACCTAAAGATATTATTTTTGCATCTAGCCGCTCGTTTCTCATAATCTAACAGTTATGTACAATACAATACAATTCGAGTTCAAAATTTACTTATTTCTCTCTCATATTTTAATTAGGCTATTAAAAAAAAAAAGTGCCAACCTCAAAACGATTAAAAATGTAAACAAATCGTAATTAAACAAAAAATTGCTCGGTAGAACAAAATTTTTGACACTTTTAATGCGTAGATAAACGTATCGAAGGGTTCTAGACCCGTCGGTATAAACCGATGTACTTGCATTAAAACTTGCAGGTGGGGGGGGGGGGGGGTATCGATATTATATCTTTGTAATCGGTCGGGAGAATTTTATCTTCAACTATGACGTAATATTGAAGCTATGTCATTTTAAAGCGTAGATACATTTGGACACACTCAAAACATTGTTGAATCAATTAATACGTTTATAAGTGCGAAAGTGACTGATTCACCAATTTGCGAAAATTACTGATCTATAGTCCTTAAAATATAGCTTGATTAAAGTGACAGCTGCCAAACTAATGTCACTAGTGATGGGAAATTACTGATTACTGATCATTTATCGATTAAATCGATTTTATCAGTTTTTTCGTTCAAACATGAAACTCTGTTCCCGAAAATTGATCTAAAAACGCAAAAACAAGCCTATTATAGTGTGTTTAAGACAATTATTTACTAAAAAAATTACATAAAATACTTTTTTTCGTATACGACAACAAATGAATTATGTTTTTATTCAATCGATTTACATTGATCAATTTGTCTCATCCGAAAGTCGTTAATAATAAGGTTTATTTTAGTTCTAAAGCTGATTTTATATAATTATGTATATTTATATGTCAAGCATTGTATTAAAAAAATAAATCGACTTCACTACAAAGTTATGTCGTCACTTTTGCTGACAACTGTCGTTCTAATCGAGCCATATTTTAAGGACTATAGTGCTATAATCCAGGGTGAAGTACTATGTACGTTTGTATGAAGAAAAGTCAGACCGGCTATAAATAAATATAAACATTAATTTAACATTAGTATTTATCGCTTTATTGATATTTTTTTATGACATTACATGCATTTTACATCCGCTGTGCGTATTGCTGATTTATTACGCACAATGACATGAATTATTAAGTTGTTACGAGAATAATAGGCTAACTACTGTAGTCTGGGAACGCCTCGCTCACGTTGACACGAAAGGAAAAGTGATTTATCGCAAAAAAATACGTCGCATTGAGGAAATGTCAAGTAGTCGGTAACTGTCATACCTGCATAAATATAGTCGATACAGAACTGCCTAGCTAATGAATCAGGTAAAAAGGAAACGCGTGAGACTTCTTTTCTTTCAATCCGTCTATCGTCTTCTAGTCGTTATACGTCTTTTTACACGGGGGTACGATCCAAATAGTATTGTTTAAAAAAAGTACACTAACTCTTAAAAGGCTGAGCTACAAAATTTATTTACACGCGGTGATGTTACTCCGCGTTACCTCAAGCAAAAGACATTTTTTTTAAAAAATATTTAAAAAAAATCGTGGTTTACATCTTCGTTTTAATTCTCAAAGAACCCTTTTTATACCCATCCACAAATCCTCTTTCTTATCGAACTCATATAGTGTCCATGCGGCTCCACTGTGGAATCATCTCCCACCCACCATCAACGATGTTGCTACAATATCTCTGTTTAAATCAAGTATGAAGAAACATCTTTCTTTTCCTTAATCTCTCTTCCTTTTCTCTTTATTCCTTTATCTCATTAAATAATAGTATTGATTTTAGGTAATTTATCTATTTAATCTAAAACCATTTATTTCTCAACATAGTCCCCTTTTACTTCGACACACTTAGTAAGACGATATTCCAATTTATTTATACCATCTGAATAATACGATTTCGAGAACCTCTCGAAATACGCGTTTGTTTCGGTAATCACTTCTTCGTTTGAGCTGAATCTTTTTCCTGCGAGCCATTTTTTCAAGTTTAGAAACAGGAAAAAGTCACTAGGAGCTAAATCTGGACTATAAGGTGGATGATCAACCAATTTGAAGTGTATTTAACGTAATTTTAGCATCGTATCTAATGCTGTGTGAACCGGTGCGTTGTCTCGAAGAGAGATAACTTTTTTCTTTTTTAAATGTGGTCGTTTTTCCTTGATTGCATCTTTCAATTGATCCAATAATGCACGATAATACTTTCCTGTGTAATGTGGACCTTTTTTCAAGATAATCTATGAGCAATATTCCGAGTGCATTGCTAGCCGATTTCACTGCCTTTGCCTTCTTCGGAGCACTTCCACCAGCTTCCACCCATTGTTTCGATTGATTTTTGGTTTCAGGTGTATAGTGGTGCACCCACGTTTCATCGACAGTTATTAATCGACGCCAAAAATCAACAGGATTACGCTTTATCATGTCCAAACACTGCTGTGAAGCGGTCTCTCGAACTCGTTTTTGTTCGACACTGAGCAAACGCGGCACCCATCTTGCCGATAGCTTTTTCATATGCAAATGTTCATGCAAAATGTTGAACACACGTTCATATGAGATGTTCAACATTTCAACAATCCCACGCAACTTCACTCGGCGATCATTCATAACTATATCGAGGATTTTCTTGATATTTTCTTCAGTAACCACCTCTTTCGGCCTTCCTGTTGATGGTATTGTTGCAGTGCTTGTTCGGCCGCGTTTAAATTCAGCAATCCAATATTTGACCATGTAATCTGACGGAGCAGACTCACCGTAATGTTTATCGAGCTTTTCTTTTGTCTCTTTCGCCGTTTTCCCTTTCAAATAATAGTGTTTAATCACTGTACGAAATTCGCTTTTTTCCATTTTTCAAGAAACACAAATGTTGTTTACTTCAAACGACTACAACAAATAAATTAATCGATGAATTTTGGTGACATTTTAACAGCTGCCGTTTCACAGATCGCTTGTAAAAAATAAATATTTTTTGTGTTTGTGCTGCCATCTAGCGCTAGGTAGCTTCATTATCAATCCGTAATCCTCGTAACTGTTGTAGTTGGCTTAGGCCGTATATTTAATAAATAAAACGTCGGTCTCAATAAATGTAAATAAGTAAATTATTCGTAAAAAAATAGTTTTAATCCTAATTAATTCTAATCTATCTTTGCTCATCGCATGCACGTTTAAGTTCTATTACAAGTTTGCATAGCTGTGTATGTCTGCAGGGTAGATAATTCAACTTCCAATTACCCGTAGATAAGCCATCGCTCGCTCCTCTAGTGGCGTAACTGCATAATTCGGTGAAGGGTTGCAGAACTTGTGACCTAAATCCGCAGGTTAATAGGGCGTATCGTATCCCTCGCTGACGTCATTCATTAATCATTCAAATTAAAATTTAATTGTCGGGTAATAGGAAAATATCGCCTACTAAATACACCATATTTTATTACACTATCAAAAACTAAAAACTATCACTAATACAAAAATCTTTTTTTGATTTACCATAATGTGAGTAATACGCCTTACTCCTGTATTTTAAATAATTATAACACGTTTTTTTGCTGAAATAGATATATATTTCCTCACTTTAAACAAATTGAAAGAAAATGCTAGATTAAAATTAATTACTAGATCCTCAACACATAGACAACTTAAACAAATACAAACTAAAACCACTTTCGGACAAAGGGATTTTAAGTATTATTCAATTAGAATCTATAACCTACTTCCACTATCTATTAAAACAATTAGTAACGAGAAAATGTTTAAAAAGGCTTTAAAAAAATGGATAGTGGAGCTAGGTAGAAGTAAAATGGACTGTCTCATTCGCCTATACCAATATTGAATCAACTTCTCCACAAGTGTATAGCTTATGTTAGGTTTTTGTTATTTTCATTGTGTGTTTTGTAATATAAATAATATAGATGTACATAAATACCTTGTTTTTAAAACTGTCTGAATATTTCTTAATTATCTTCGTTTTTTAAGTTAGTCTTCTTTGCTTATTCTCAAATTTAATAAAAAAAGTATATTGTTAAGTTTCCTGGGCACGGGAAACCCCAGTGAGTTCACATTATTTTTATTATTAATTATACTTTGTAAGCAAAAAATATGAATAAATAAATTTAAGAAAATGCTAGAACCCTAATTAAAATAGTAATTATAATTAAATCTAACTGTACCTACCTAATAATTTGTTTTTTGTGCACTTTAATATTGTAATTATTTCCTCTTGTTTGAAAGAAGAAAGAAGGGAGGACTGATAGACTGACTGAGTAATACTCCGTATGGATACGCCGGCGAAAAGATTTTTAAGTTCGATTAAACAAAAAACTTTTTTTTTATTTTTTTATTATTTCATTATTGTTGTAATATATTATTTATTTTTTACGTGTGGAATGATACAGAGTGGCTATTTCAATGTAAACTTTTTTTTGACTTTGTATTTAGTAATGTATAGAAAACTATAATTGGCCTATAATTTTGGTTATTTGTAAATTATTTTTTTTTGTTGTAATGGCTGTTGTTTTCTTGAAATAAATAAATAAATAAAAGTATACGTGGCACGATCAGATAAACCGAAATCTTAAGTCTGGTCATGTCAAAAGCAGACAGAACCGAAGGGCATGTACGACAAGATGTATGAACGTGGAAGAAGCTAGGAATGTATGCCAGGATAGACCAGGTGTGTGGCGGTCCATTCTCTCTGCCTACCACCCCTTCGGGGAAATGGCGTGATGGTAGTAGTAGTAGTAGTATACCATTATTGTATTGCCCTTGTTTGTCTTTGCTACATAATAGGAAATAACCCTCTTCTCCACATACCTCTTGTTTCATCTAATTATAGGCAAAATTCATATTTATGGCGAACTTTTCTTTTAATAATTTTAATGTAATAAATAAATCATTTAACATAGATATATTTGCAAATAATCTTAATGACGTACGGCGTTTGCTTTCGAAATAACTCGTAGTATTTTTTCTTTTGTTTTAAATTTACATTTAATTACTATTCATTTTATGTTCGAGAATCTTTTTTAACTCACTGTGATGCTACTTGTGAAAACCTGTAATTGGCTTATTTGTTATTTGTTTTGTTTAATAAATATGAGATAATTATAGCTGTTGGTTATCCAAATAAATAAAATAAAATAAAAATAAAATATTTTTTTGTTATTTTTGTTCGGTTTCTTGTATTCATGTTTCTTCTTGTAACTGTTCTGTTTGGCTTAGGCCGTATATACAGGGTGTTTATTAAACTCTGTCACATCCGAAACCACGATGATCAGTATGAGCAAGAAGACTTATTGGCACATTAAAATATTTTTTTGAAACGAATAAAATTAAAAAAAAAAAATATTAAAAAAAGCAAATGGTTGCTCACTTCTGCAGGGATGAAACGAGGGGTGAGGGGGGAGTCTGATACACCGACAACCTAGCTCCCCTCACTTCTCCCCCGCAGAAGTAAGCAACCATTTGTTTTTTTTTTATATTATATTTAAAAAAAAATTTTTTGCTCTTAATATTTTTTTTAATATGCTAATATGTTTTCTTGTCCATACTGATCATCGTGGTTTCGGATGTGACACGGTTTAAAGAACACCCTGTATAATAAATAAAATAAAATTTAATAAAATAACATATCATTTTTTATAATTTCTCAACTTTCGTAATCTGTGATTGAACACAGAATTCACAACATGTTCTTGACCCCAAATTGATCACGTTAAATTAAATCTCGTCGATATGAATTCCTCGCACTCAGCGCCTGATTATGTGCGAACATGATTTCACAGCATCGTTAATTATTTGTTTATCTTAGGTAATCGGTGTAACCATTGCTTAGGCCATTAATCAATGAAGTTATCGATTAATTAACTGTACGTTCGCGCGTTCTAATTTGTCGAGAATAGGAAAATGAATACCGATAAAAACATGTACAAAAACATTTCTGTACAAAAAACACACCAGTTTGACATAAACTACTTGACTAAAATTGAGACCTTAAAAATTGTGCACAAAATAACACTGGGAAACATACAAGACGACGACATAATATTAGCCAAAAATGCTGACATACACAAATATAACACCAGACAACAACAACACTATCATATTGAAAAAGCAAAGACAAACACAGGACAGTCAAAAATACTACATAATGGACTTAACACTACAACGACCTACCTTACTACTTGAAAACTTTTACTGGAGACAAATTTAAAATCAATCTGAAAAAGCACATGATGACTGAACTAACTAGACTAGACGAGACATAAAATGACTAGACAATATTACATTTCTAATATAACCCTAACGGGTTTTTTAAAATTGTAAATAAATAAAAAAGAGTAAAATGGGTTGACTGATTTAAGCTGTGAGCAACTCGATAAACTTGAACGACTTCAGAATACGTGCACAAGGTACATTTTTAGTCTTGGGAAATATGACCACATTTCTGATTATCGTAGGCAACTGAAATGGCTCAAAATTAGACGGCGGAGAGACTATCACGCCCTCTCACTTCTGTTCAATGTACTTCATAGTTTTTCATATTTATTTATTTATATACGGCATTTCTGCCATTTACATATATGTGGTATAAAGAGTGCTTAAAAATAAAAATATAAAAACATCGAGTATGAAATATTAATGTACTTGTACTGTACACATTATAATTTTTTTATTTATTTTTTTGTAAAAAGAAATATTTGCGTTCTTATGATTTACCCAAATATTTAATTTTGTAGGCCATTTTCAACGAGTTGTAAATAACTCACTATTAGAAAATGGAATCGAGTTGGAGTCGAGTTGGATTCGAACCACGGACCTTTGGTCCGTGAGTCCAAGACACTGGCCACAGGACCACAAACAGATTTAAATAATACATATATATTTTAAAGAAATTATACAATAACAAAATACATTCATCAATCAAATTATAACTATTCCAACTAAAATAAATAAAACATAAATGGTTGTTAAAAGTTGTTGATAAAAAAGCACAAACGTCCCCTCGAAA